>NW_005201223.1:160360-162323 GCF_000372725.1 Emiliania huxleyi CCMP1516 | reverse complement strand
GTCGTCGTCGGCGTCGGCGAGGCCGGCGGCGAGGGCGGCTGCTGATAGGCCGGTGTTGTCGGCGTCGGCGATGACGGCGGGGGAGAGCTCGGTGGCGGGCTTGGCGGAGGCGGCGAGGGCGGCGGCGATGGCGGCGGCGGGCTCGGCGTCGGCGGCGAGGGTTGCGGCGAGGGCGGAGGCGGCGAGGGCGGTGCCGACGGAGGCGGAGGCGACGGAGGCGGTGGCGAGGGCGGCGGCGACGGTGGGGGCGGCGAGGGCGGCGGTGGCGAGGGCGGCGGCGACGGTGGGGGCGGCGAGGGCGGCGGAGGCGAGGGCGGCGGTGCGTTGTGGTGTGCGGGCGGCGAGGGCGGAGGCGGCGAGGGCGGTGGGGACGGCGGCGGCGGGGACGGCGGCGGCGGCGAGGGCGGCGGCGAGGGCGGCGGTGGAGAGGGCGGTGGCGACGGCGGCGGCGGCGAGGGCGGCGGCGAGGGCGGCGGCGGAGAGGGCGGTGGCGACGGCGGCGGCGGCGAGGGCGGCGGTGGCGAGGGCGGCGGCGACGGTGGGGGCGGCGAGGGCGGCGGCGGCGAGGGCGGCGGTGCGTTGTGGTGTGCGGGCGGAGAGGGCGGAGGCGGCGAGGGCGGGGGAGGGCTCGGTGGCGGGCTTGGCGGAGGCGGCGAGGGCGGCGGCGAGGGCGGCGGCGGAGAGGGCGGTGGCGACGGCGGCGGCGGCGAGGGCGGCGGTGGCGAGGGCGGCGGCGACGGTGGAGGCGGCGAGGGCGGCGGCGGCGAGGGCGGCGGTGCGTTGTGGTGTGCGGGCGGAGAGGGCGGAGGCGGCGAGGGCGGCGGGGACGGCGGCGGCGGCGAGGGCGGCGGAGAGGGCGGCGGCGGAGAGGGCGGTGGCGACGGCGGCGGCGGCGAGGGCGGGGGAGGGCTCGGTGGCGGGCTTGGCGGAGGCGGCGAGGGCGGCGGCGAGGGAGGCGGCGGGCTCGGGGGCGGCGGCGAGGGCGGAGGCGGTGAAGGCGATGGTGAGAGCGGCGGGGGCGGCGACATGGCTTCGGTGCACTCGGTGCAGTCATAGTAGCAGGTGTAGCCGCCAGACGGACCGTACATGCTGGTTCGAGAGGCGCTCAGAGGATCACTCGCGGTGCAGTCGCAGCAGTGGGCTTGATGCACGCCCCAGCCGCCGTGGGCACTTACCGTGCACAGGTAGAGGGTCCCAACTGGAGCGTCCGATCCACCAGTGAAAGGGAGCCAGGTGTGCCTCTGCGTCGCTGTGATGACGTACTGCCCGCCGACGTACTCGTACACCTCATATGGTGAATCGTGCGAGCCCAAGCTGGTCTTGGTCGATGCTGGGTCTGCGTCGTTGTGGTCTAAGACGATGCCGGTCGGGCAGAACGGTGGCGAACGTGGCGGAGTTGGCGAGGACGGCGGTGGCGACGGCGGCGGCGAGGGCGGAGGCGGCGAGGGTGGCGGAGGCGACGGCGGCGGTGATGGCGGTGGCGGTGGCGGGGACCGTGGAGGCATGTAGCAAAAGCACCAACAGAATCTGCGCCGGTTTGTAGATGACTGCGTGATGTCGACGTCCTCTAGTGTTTGACCCGCACTGTTCACTGCTATGCAGAAGTCGTTGTCGCCATTCACGGCAGGGGCATACTTGTTGAAGCTGCTGCCGACTACTGAGCTATCCGAGCAATCTTTCCCGTCTGCCTGGCGATACAGTGAGTTCACCTTTTCTACGGTATCTAACTCAAAGCGCCGCGCGAATAAGTCGTCGTTCGTCGTTACGAGTCTCGGCCCGCTCTGCGCTGTTTGAGCGTCGCAGACTTGGACGCAGCTGTCACCGGCATTGCCCAAGTACCATGAACCACTGTTAGGGCCGGCACACTCTGGCTGTGATGGCGGTGGCACCGACGGTGGGGGTGGCGAGGGTGGCGCTGAGGGCGGAGGAGGCAGTGGAGGTGGTGGTGACGGCGGTGGTGACG
>NW_005201223.1:157330-158650 GCF_000372725.1 Emiliania huxleyi CCMP1516 | reverse complement strand
CTGTGGACGGCGCAACTTTTGTCGAAGGCCTCGAGGCCGGAGCGAAGGAAACCGTGGAAGGAGTTTCTGTCTTTCTTTCTGTTGTCCTGGGGGTTGCTTAGGAGGCTTCCTTTGTGTACCTGTGTTAGTTCCTGTGCGCACTAGTGTTGTGCGCAGTATCTTTCGAGGGAATTTTGTTGTAAAATTCTGTAGTCCTCTTTGGGGAATGTTCTCTTCTTGCCCATGGTCTTCCGAGTTTTCGTCTTATTCTTGTCACTTCGGGCGTCAATGTCTGTGTGATTCCCTCCGTGATGGACTACTGGTAAGGGCTCCGTCTCATGCGTCGTGGCGTCGACGATGGCGGCGGCGACGGCGGCGGCGAGGGCGGCGGCGGTGAAGGCGATGGTGAGAGCGGCGGGGGCGGCGACATGGCTTCGGTGCACTCGGTGCAGTCATAGTAGCAGGTGTAGCCGCCAGACGGACCGTACATGCTGGTTCGAGAGGCGCTCAGAGGATCACTCGCGGTGCAGTCGCAGCAGTGGGCTTGATGCACGCCCCAGCCGCCGTGGGCACTTACCGTGCACAGGTAGAGGGTCCCAACTGGAGCGTCCGATCCACCAGTGAAAGGGAGCCAGGTGTGCCTCTGCGTCGCTGTGATGACGTACTGCCCGCCGACGTACTCGTACACCTCATATGGTGAATCGTGCGAGCCCAAGCTGGTCTTGGTCGATGCTGGGTCTGCGTCGTTGTGGTCTAAGACGATGCCGGTCGGGCAGAACGGTGGCGCACGTGGCGGAGTTGGCGAGGACGGCGGTGGCGACGGCGGCGGCGAGGGCGGAGGCGGCGAGGGTGGCGGAGGCGACGGCGGCGGTGATGGCGGTGGCGGTGGCGGGGACCGTGGAGGCATGTAGCAAAAGCACCAACAGAATCTGCGCCGGTTTGTAGATGACTGCGTGATGTCGACGTCCTCTAGTGTTTGACCCGCACTGTTCACTGCTATGCAGAAGTCGTTGTCGCCATTCACGGCAGGGGCATACTTGTTGAAGCTGCTGCCGACTACTGAGCTATCCGAGCAATCTTTCCCGTCTGCCTGGCGATACAGTGAGTTCACCTTTTCTACGGTATCTAACTCAAAGCGCCGCGCGAATAAGTCGTCGTTCGTCGTTACGAGTCTCGGTCCGCTCTGCGCTGTTTGAGCGTCGCAGACTTGGACGCAGCTGTCACCGGCATTGCCCAAGTACCATGAACCACTGTTAGGGCCGGCACACTCTGGCTGTGATGGCGGTGGCACCGACGGTGGGGGTGGCGAGGGTGGCGCTGAGGGCGGAGGAGGCAGTGGAG
>NW_005201223.1:150728-152444 GCF_000372725.1 Emiliania huxleyi CCMP1516 | reverse complement strand
GTGCGGGCGGCGACGGCGGAGGCGGCGAGGGCGGTGGGGACGGCGGAGGCGGCGAGGGCGGTGGCGACGGCGGCGGCGGCGAGCGCGGGGGAGGGCTCGGTGGCGGGCTTGGCGGAGGCGGCGAGGGCGGCGGCGAGGGCGGCGGTGGCGACGGCGGCGGCGGCGAGGGCGGCGGCGAGGGCGGAGGCGGAGAGGGCGGCGGCGACGGTGGGGGCGGCGAGGGCGGCGGCGGCGAGGGCGGCGGTGCGTTGTGGTGTGCGGGCGGCGAGGGCGGAGGCGGCGAGGGCGGTGGGGACGGCGGCGGCGGGGACGGCGGAGGCGGCGAGGGCGGCGGAGAGGGCGGCGGCGGAGAGGGCGGTGGCGACGGCGGCGGCGGCGAGGGCGGGGGAGGGCTCGGTGGCGGGCTTGGCGGAGGCGGCGAGGGCGGCGGCGAGGGCGGCGGCGGGCTCGGGGGCGGCGGCGAGGGCGGCGGCGAGGGCGGAGGCGGCGAGGGCGGTGGCGACGGAGGCGGAGGCGAGGGAGGCGGTGGCGAGGGCGGCGGCGACGGTGGGGGCGGCGAGGGCGGCGGAGGCGAGGGCGGCGGTGCGTTGTGGTGTGCGGGCGGCGAGGGCGGCGGAGGCGAGGGCGGTGGGGACGGCGAGGGCGGGGGAGGGCTCGGTGGCGGGCTTGGCGGAGGCGGCGAGGGCGGCGGCGAGGGCGGCGGCGGGCTCGGGGGCGGCGGCGAGGGCGGCGGCGAGGGCGGAGGCGGCGAGGGCGGTGGCGACGGAGGGGGAGGCGAGGGAGGCGGTGGCGAGGGCGGCGGCGACGGTGGGGGCGGCGAGGGCGGCGGCGGCGAGGGCGGCGGCGACGGTGGGGGCGGCGAGGGCGGCGGAGGCGAGGGCGGCGGTGCGTTGTGGTGTGCGGGCGGCGAGGGCAGCGGCGGCGAGGGCGGTGGGGACGGCGGCGGCGGGCTTGGCGGAGGCGGCGAGGGCGGCGGCGAGGGCGGCGGCGGAGAGGGCGGTGGCGACGGCGGCGGCGGCGAGGGCGGCGGTGGCGAGGGCGGCGGCGACGGCGGGGGCGGCGAGGGCGGCGGCGGCGAGGGCGGCGGCGACGGTGGGGGCGGCGAGGGCGGCGGAGGCGAGGGCGGCGGTGCGTTGTGGTGTGCGGGCGGCGAGGGCGGAGGCGGCGAGGGCGGTGGGAACGGCGGCGGCGGGGACGGCGGCGGCGGCGAGGGCGGCGGCGAGGGCGGAGGCGGCGAGGGCGGTGGCGAGGGTGGCGGAGGTGAGGGCGGCGGTGGCGAGGGCGGCGGCGACGGCGGGGGCGGCGAGGGCGGCGGCGGCGAGGGCGGCGGCGACGGTGGGGGCGGCGAGGGCGGCGGAGGCGAGGGCGGCGGTGCGTTGTGGTGTGCGGGCGGCGAGGGCGGAGGCGGCGAGGGCGGTGGGAACGGCGGCGGCGGGGACGGCGGCGGCGGCGAGGGCGGCGGAGAGGGCGGCGGCGGAGAGGGCGGTGGCGACGGCGGCGGCGGCGACGGCGGGGGAGGGCTCGGTGGCGGGCTTGGCGGAGGCGGCGAGGGCGGCGGCGAGGGCGGCGGCGGGCTCGGGGGCGGCGGCGAGGGCGGCGGCGACGGCGGCGGTGGCGAGGGCGGCGGCGACGGCGGCTGCGGCGAGGGCGGCGGCGGCGAGGGCGGCGGCGACGGTGGGGGCGGCGAGGGCGGCGGCGGCGAGGGCGGCGGCGACG
>NW_005201223.1:132878-134182 GCF_000372725.1 Emiliania huxleyi CCMP1516 | reverse complement strand
GAGGTGAGGGCGGCGGTGGCGAGGGCGGCGGCGACGGTGGGGGCGGCCAGGGAAGCGGAGGCGAGGGCGGCGGCGACGGTGGGGGCGGCCCGGGAAACGGAGGCGAGGGCGGCGGTGCGTTGTGGTGTGCGGGCGGCGAGGGCGGCAGCCGCGTCGATGTCAGAGCGATATTGTGAGGCAGTGGCGGTTGCGGAGGCAACAAGGGCGGCGGCGGCGACGGCGAGGGTATGAGACCCTGGCAGAAGAGCAGCCCGTCCGGCGCCGTGGATGGGATCAGCTGGCCTAGCTCGTCAGGCCTCTGACAGTAGTCGTGCTCGTAGAAGATATCGGTGATGAAGGCGCGGTCCGCGCAGAACTTGACGTGCATGAAGTCGCGGTTCTGCTCGAGCCTCGTCAGCCCCAGGCACGCCCTGTCGTACACCGCCTGCGCGCCTGGATCCGGGGGCAGGAGCAGCGCCTGCACCTCGGGCGGCTGGCGGGCGTAGTAGTCGCACATGTCAATCGGCGCGAGCCACACCGGCCGGAACTCGGGGTCATCGCACGCGCACTCGCCGTCGCGCGTGCGTGGCCGCCGCACCGGCCACGAGCTGTTGGTCTGGCTGACCACGGCGTAGAAGGTGCTGACGCTGTCGAGTGCGGTCGCCGAGGAGTTAGCCAGCGCGTCGTAGTCGAAGAAGATGTTGCACGGGCAGTCCGCCTCCTCGTTGCTCTGCGTGGTGCCGACCGGGCCGATGTCGGTGCCGCACATCATGGCGCCGTCGCGGGCGAGGCGCGGGTAGAGCTGGAAGCTGTTGGCCGCCTCGGGCACGCAGTACTCCTTGCTGGCGAGGAAGTAGATCTCGCGCACAAAGGCGGGCGTGGCGCACAGCCGGACGTGGTGGTAGTACTCGTTGACCTGCGTGCCCGGCGCGAAGGCGGTGCAGGCACGCTCATACGCCTGCTGCAGCAGCCCCGAGCCGCCGAAGAGCGCTTCTCGCTGCGTCGCGTTGAGGCTGTCCACCCAAAAGCACAAGTCGAGGGCGGCGAGCCAGACGGGGCGGTCCTCGGCGCTCTCGCACGCGCAGCCCCACGCCGGGTCGTACACGGGGAGGCTGAGCGGCCAGGCGGAGCTGGTCTGGAGGGTGTGGAAGAGCGCGTCGGTGTCGTTGAGAAAGGTGGGCGAGCTCGCGAGGCCGCGCTCCAGGTCGTAGTAGGGCGAGCAGACGCAGGCCGGCGGTGGCAGCGGGGGCGGCGAGGGCGGCGGCGGCGAGGGCGGCGGTGCGTTGTGGTGTGCGGGCGGCGAGGGCGGAGGCGGCGAGGGCGGT
>NW_005201223.1:112433-116678 GCF_000372725.1 Emiliania huxleyi CCMP1516 | reverse complement strand
GTGTACAAAGAGTAGGTGCTGGCAGTCCAGGGTGTCAGCGTATCCGTGTACACCCTGCAAGCGCCGTTGTTGCTGTGGCGCGCGTAGCCCGTGCAGCCTGCGGTGAGTGAGCATTCCGCTTCGCAGTCGCTTTGAGTTTGACTGCCGTGCGACGTGCATCCGGCGCAACTGCAAGTGTCGCAACCTGTGATGCACAAGCCAGTCCACCGCTCGTTGTAGCACGCCGACGGTGATGGTGGCGGTGAAGGTGCTGGTGGTGAGGGCGCTGGCGATGGCGGTTGGGAGGGTGGGCGGGGAGCGATGAAGGGGTCGGCGGCCTCTGGGCAACTGAAGCCGTCGTTCGATTGGGTGGGGGCGACTGCTGCAGCCACCCACTTGAGCGTGACCGGAACGGGAGCTGGCGACTGCATCGGGACTCGCGAGCAGACGTGCGAAGATATAAAGTCGCACGCGTCCGCCCCTTCGCGGTCAAGAACGGCCGTGAGCGAGACGTAGTCTACCTCAAATATGCCGGAGCCAGAATTGGAGGAGAAGTATATCCGGTCGCCATATCGATACGCAGCACCAAACCCCGCCATCGTGCGTTTGCTGCTTGCGGACCCAGTGTAATCGACTACGACGCGGCTGTAAGCGTAACCTGTGACGTCACCACCGCCGTCGCCGTCGAGTTTGATGATCCAGACGCTCCCATCGTACCCTCCTAGGGCAATCAGGTACGTGATGCTTTTGTACTCGAAGTCGATGAAATCGGCAAAGTTTTGACCGCCGGGCAGCCATGTCAACATTGTGCCAGACCCGTCGACGGTCCAAATCGACATGTAGCATGAGGTGCAGCTGGTCGTGAGGTCATAGGCGGCCTCCATATCGGATGCGACCAGCCCAGAGCTGCTGACGTCGATGGAGCCACCCGTGCCCCTGCCAGGTAAAACTTGCGTCATGCCGCAGCTGCTTAGAGAGCTGACCGAGACCGGGCTGCCCGCTGGGTAGGCGATGTTGTGAACGGCTGGCAGCTTGTGCACCTCGACGCCGCCTTGATAGGCGAGGAAGTACGTCCCATCGCGCGTGATGGCCGCCGCATTGCCCCAGCGCGGAGCTTTGCAGAGACACACCGCGGAGTCCTGCAAGTGGGAGAACCGGCAAAGGTACGCCGGCACCACTTCCGGATGGCCAGAGTCCGAGGTGGAGAAGAGCCCGTAGGCGATGCCGTCATTGGTGTTGTAGGCCTGCGAGTTCAGCTGCACCGTCGGGTGCGAATCGGTGCTGGTGGTCCACTGCCACGTCTCCACGAAGTCGCCCGCAACGAGGTTGAGCTGCATCGTCCGATAGTAGTTGTCGGAGCTGCCCTTGATGATCTGTATGGGGTAAGAGTGCGTCGTGCAGTCCCAAGCTGCGACGAGCGGCGGCGGCGGCGAGGGCGGCGGCGGAGTCGGAGGGGGTAAGGGCGGCGGTGGAGAGGGCGGCGGGGAGGGCGGCGGCGGTGAGGGTGGCGGAGGCGAGGGCGGCGGTGAGGGCGGTGGTGAGGGCGGCGGTGAGGGCGGCGGTGAGGGAAGCGGACTTGGCGGCGGCGGAGACGGGGGCGGGGGCGATGGGGGAGGAGGGGACGTGTGAGCGATGCTGTTGTCCGGTGGGCTTGGCGGAGGCGGCGAGGACGGAGGCGGCAAGGGTGGCGGTGCCGGCGGCAAGGCCGAGCAGGTCGGGGTGTTGCGCTTGAGCACGTACGTGCTCGACGAGGCGACGTAGTCGGAGCTATGCCCTGACATGCCTAGGTAGACGCGCGACAAGGCCGTGCCATGCCCGAGATTCTCGTAGTGGACCGCGATGCAGATGCACGTCGCCATGTTCGCACACGCCAGCTTGGCCTGCTCGATGTCCGAGGCATAGTTCATGGCGTCGCCGTTCCGCGTGTCGCGCGCCCACTGGGGGGAGTCGATCATATACCTTGGCCGTAGTCCCGAATGACGTGGGTCGTAGCAATGAGAGAGGTCGAACCACGGCGGTGGAGGATGCGACGGCGGTGGAGGATGCGACGGTTGCGGCCGCACAGGCGGTGGCGATGGCGGAGGCGGCGACGGCGGTGGCGATGGCAGCGGTGGTGAAGGCGGAGGTGGCGAAAGCGGCGGCGTAAAGGGCGGCGGCGAGGGTGGCGGCGGCGAGGGTGGCGGCGGCGAGGGTGGTGGCGGCGAGGGGGGCGGGGCTGAAGGCGGTGGCGGTGGAAACGGCGGCGGTGATGGGGGCGGTGGAGAGGGCGGCGGCGGCGGCGATGGCGGCGGTCCACGGGGGAGGTCGAGAGCAAGCCGGCAGATGCCAAACCTTCCTTGGAGGAGCTCGAGGACCAGCTCCGCCGCTGTATCGGCGTAAAGTGCAAACTCGCTGGCAGGCGAGGACGCCATCGCCTCGAGCGTCGGGATGTTTACGCTCCCAAAGCCAACGCTGATGATCTTGACGCCTGCTGCCCTGGCGGCGATTGCTGTGTTGATCGCTGTGTTGTCGTCTGAGTCGCTGCCGCTGCATTGGGATTGCTCGCCGTCGGAGCATAGAATGATCACCGCGGGCACACCGCCCCCTCGAGCGTTCGCGCCTGCGACGACGGCCTGCCCCTGAGCCAAGCCGCCAGAGATGCACGTCCCTGACCCGACAGGTGGCGCAGCGTCGATCGCTGCCGTGATGGTACTGTAGTCGTCCGTGAGGTCCTGGCGGGTGACGACCCCGTCATCAAACTCGACGTAGCCGATACGCGCCTGGGTGGAGCTCATCTCGAAGAAGCTGACCACTGTGCGAGCAAAGTTGAGGACGTCCGGCCTCTGCGGGCCGACACTGCCAGAGTTGTCGAGCACCATTACCACATCGACCGCGTCCGCGCAGGGCGGCGGTGCCAGCGGAGGGGAGGGCGATGCCGGCGGCGGCGACGGCGGAGCTTGGACGGCGACGCCGCATAGCTGGACCGCGTCAATCTGCTCGTAGCCAGGGGCGGCGGTGTTGACCCTCACTGTCTTCGCGACCACACCCGGCTGGACAACGACTTCAAGCGCTGACAAGCAGGACGTCGTGTCTGTCCCAGACCAGACGGTGGGGGAGGCCATGTCTGATCCAGTCAGCAGCACGCTCGTCACGAAGGGCGCCTCGTTGGTCTCGTAGATGTAGACGCGGCTCACGAGCATCGGCTGGTCGAACGTCAGCTCCAGCCACTCCGCGCTCGAGCTCGAGGAGCTCGGAGCCCACGCGTCCGAGTCATCCCCGCAGCTGCTCACGTCCGGAGAGCCTCTCGCCTGACACGCCCCGTAGCTCGACGAGCATGACGAGCCGTACGACGTCGACGCGCTGGCGCCCGAGGCCCACTGGCAGGTTTGCGGCTCCAGCGGTGGCAGAGGTGGAGGGGTCGGCGAGACTGGTGGCAACGGCGGCGGCGGCGGTGGCGACGAGGAGGGGGGCGGAGGTGAGGGCGGGAAGCCGAGGACATAGCCGCACAGCTCGACCGCGTCGATCTCCTCGTAGGCGCTGCTCGCCTGCGTGTTGATCCTCACACGCTGCGAAAGGACGCCGGGAGAGACGGGGACGTCGAGCGCCTGGCCGCAGCCTGTGGTGTCCGTCCCGCTGTAGGCGATCGTGGTCGAGCCGTCCGGACCGTAAAGCAATACGCTCGTCACGAAGGGCGCCGAGTAGGTCTCGTAGACCTTGACGCTGCTAACGAGCACCAGCTGAGAGAACGTCAGCTCCAGCCACTCGTACCTGCTGCAGTCCGTGGCACAGCCGCCGCTGTCTGGAGCCCACGCGCCCGAGTCATCTTGACAGCTGGGAGCCACGTCCGGAGCGCCTGTCGCCTTGCATGCCCCGTAGCTCGACGAGCAGGACGAGCCGTACGACGTCGAAGCGCTGGCGCCCGAGGCCCACTGGCACAGAGCTGGCGGCAAGAGCGGCGGCGGCGAGGGGAGTGGTGAGGGTGGCGGTCGGCTGGGTGGGGGCGAGGGCGGTGGCGATGGCGGCGGCGAGGGCGGTGGAGGTGAGGGCGGTAGAGAGGGCGGCGGCGGCGAGGGCGGTGGCGTAGAGGGCGGCAGCACGGGGGGCGGCGGAGAGGGCGGAGGTGGCGAGGGCGGAGCTGGCGTGGGTGGTGGTGGTAACGGCGGCGGAGGCAACGGAGGCGGCGGCGAGGGCGGTGGCGAGGGCGGCGGCGGCGATGGAGGGGGTGGCGAGGGCGGCGGCGGCAGGGGTGGTGGCGACGGCGGCGGCGGCGAGGGCGGTGGGCTTGGC
>NW_005201223.1:103767-108645 GCF_000372725.1 Emiliania huxleyi CCMP1516 | reverse complement strand
AGGGTGGCGGTAAGGGCGGCGGCAAAGGACGGCGGACGACGACGGTGGTAAGCTTAGCGTAGAGGGCGGACACGCCGCGGACCCCCCAGGGGTCCCACACGGCGGCTGTGAAGGAGGCGGAGGCGAGGGCGGTGGCGGCGAGGGTGGTGGCGATGGCGGCGGCGGCGATGGTGGCGGTGAAGGGGGCGGCGACGGGGATGGCGGCGGCGAGGGTGGCGGGGGTGAGGGCGGCGGCGAGGGCGGTGGCGCTGACGGCGAGGGCGGATACAGGTACGCGTACAACTCAGTCTTGGTGACGACTTCGGGATGGGGACCAGGCATGCCCCCATTGTGGGCCCGTCGTGCCCCCACCGCGTACCACCATCTGTGCGAGTTCACGCTGCCGTCAAGCAGAGTGCTGCTGCTTGATGTATGCAGCTCCAGCCCACCCCAATACTGGGTGGTGTATCTCACATCAACAGCTTCGTAGCCAGCCACGCCCCCCGCACCCGCCGTCACGGGGTTGGTCGTCTGCTTCCATTCTTGGCTGTTCAGGCCCTCTGCCGGCCATGCAAGCCTCAGCAGGAATTTCCCGTCCGGACCGCGAAAGTCCTCGAGCCGGTCGAGGATGCTGTACTGGTCGGCGGAAGGGTCGCTCGGGTTCACTGACCACTCGTTGGCGCTGCGCAGCCACGAGCTCCCGACGACGGTCTGTCTGAATACTACGGTCCAGCCAGGAGGCGGCGAGGGTGGCGGCGACGATGGCGGAGGCGGCGAGGGTGGTGGCGGCGAGGGTGGGGACGGCGGAGGAGACGGCTCTGGCGGCGGAGGCGAGGGCGGATGAATGGGGCACAGGCACGACCACGCGCGGTAGGCGCAGACGCATGAGGCGGAGAAGGAGCTTCTACATGCGGCGGCGGACGTCGCGCTCCCCGAGTACGGATTCCAGCGCACGTTTTCCGCGTTGTTCGTGTAGCAGGCCTTCGGCTTGCCGCTCGTCGTCCCCACTGGAGAGTAGCTATCTCCTCTAGAGATCGACGTTGCATAGGCGTGACATTCTGCCTGCGTGACTGCCGGATCACTCAGGCATCGATCGGAGCTGCCAGTCATGGCGTAGAAACTCGCTGCACTTGGATTGGCGACGTCAACGTCGCTTACGCGGCACTGCTCTCCTGCACTGGCGCTGGCACACACTCCCTCCGCGTCCGCGACCGTGTCGTGGCCTGTGCATACAAACGTGCACGGCCCCAGCGGGGGGGGTGGAGATGGTGGTGGCGGTACTGGTGATGGTGGCAGTGGCGGCGGCAAAGGTGGAGGAGTGGCCGGTGGTGGCGGGGAAGGCCGTGGTGGAGAGGGTGATGGTGGTATAGATGGTGGCGGCGACGGTGGCGGCAAGGGGGGCGGCGAAGGCGAGGGCGGCGGCGAGGGAGGTGGCGGAGATGGAACGGGAAGCGAGAGTCGGCGGCGAGGCGGGTCCGACCTGTGCGCATCAAACGCAGGAGGCTGTGCGGTCGGTAGTGGTAGTTTGGGCGGCGGCGGCGGCGAGGGCGGCGGCGGGCTCGGCGGAGATGGCCAGGGCGGCGGACTCGGCGGAGGCGGCCAGGGCGGCGGACGCGGCGGTGATCGTGGCGGTGGCGGTCCCGGCTGTGGTGACGGTGCCGGTGACGAGGGTGGAAACGAGGGAGGGAAGCCTGAAGGAGGAGGTGGCGAGGGTGGCGGCGGCGAGGGCGGCGGTGAAGGCGGCGGGGCGGGTGGTGGTGAAGATGGAACGACAAGCGACAGTCGGCGGCGAGGCGGACGCGCATCAGGCACAGGCGGTGCGGTCGGCGGTAGTAGGTCGGGCGGTAGCATTGGCGGTGGAAGCGGTGGCGTCGGCGGGGGAGGGGTGGGCGGCGGGTGATGGGTGGATGAATTGGCCGGGTGGCCAGGTGTGGGACGCGGCGGTGAGCGGCAGCGGATCGTCACGGTGGTGTACGAGGTCACAGGGGACCAGTGTGCTCCGCCGTCGATGGAGATGGACACTGAGACATTGACTGGGTCGGAGACGGCCAGGGCCTCAGAATTACACTGAAGTGTAGTCGAGTTAATGAAGATGGGCTTCACGACCATAGAGCCGAGTCTGCAGCGGAGCGCAAGGCCTGGAGCGAAGCCACTCCCAAACGCATTCACAGACAATGCAGACATGCTGCTATTGCTGGCGCAGGCCTCCCCAGCCAGGCGCACGCGTGTGACCTGCACGCAGAGTGCACTGGTCGTGTTGGAAACAGCGATGGCCATGGCAGCCACCGTGGTGTACTCGGAAGCAAACAGCGAGTCGGACACAATGGCTTTTGTGGTCGACGCGTCGACAGCGCTACCGAGGGCAATAGCGTGTATGATACCACCGGCATTCTTGATACTGCTGGCTGTCGCTATCGCCGATTGGCTCGTCCCACCCGCAGTCTGGATGCCATCGGTCACCAGTAGCAGCACTGGCAGGGCGTCGCTCTGTGACACCAGGCCCCAACCAACCTCGAGCCCGCAGGAGATGCAGGAGCCCTCTCTATTGCTGCTGGCACGTGTAGCAATGGCCGCCCTGAGCTCGTTGGCATCCGCGCTCAGCCCGCTCACGATTTTGGTTGTCTCCTCGACGGAGCAATTGGCACATCCGCTGTAGTCCACCACAGCTATCCGTGCTGGCATCGTGTCGGAGAGGGTAAACTGATCGACAACGGATGCTGCCCAAGAAGAGATGGCGTGCTGCCTCGAGCGGAAGGTGACTGAGCTGTCAAGTACCAGCACGAGCTCGATTGCTGCGGAACAGGACGCTGGCAGCCTCCATGGCAGCCGAGCAGCGGCGTGGCTGGACACGGCTGCGGCGTAGGTTGCTGTTTCGACAGACGTGGGGGCGGCGCTGGCACTGGCGGTGCCGGTGGCCTCAGCTGGGCTGCCGCTCCAGAGCGCGATCCATATCGCGGACGTGACGAAGCAGGAGACTCGGACGCACCGCTGCGACTGCTCCATTCCACCCGGCCTGCCGATGTAGCAGGCAAGGCAGCAGCGACGCGCGCCGGGCAGGTTCCTCCTGTCAGGGTCTAACCTTGGCAAAATCAGCGCGAAATGTCGGTGACGTGCAACCAACGGACGCACGACCATCATCGGACGCACGTCACGATACAGTCTGTTGCGGGCATTGAGAAAACAGGATCTCGGCACGCCGCCGTTTCTAAGCCTTTCCACACACCTCACCCACCCCGCGGCGCTGCTCGCCAAGCTGGAGCGCAAGGAGGCGATGGAGCACGTGCTGCGCCCCCCTCCGCGCCCCAACCCGCTGCAGAAGCGCAAGCGGAGCCGGCACAGATAGAGTCGGGGCGCGGGAGCTCGGGCCAAGAGTGGCGCAACTAGCCACTCGAGTCGCAGACACCACATTTACATTTGAGACAGGTGTTGGGGCAGGGGAGGGCCGACAGTGCCAGGTGCCGCCAGGCCCCCCTGGTGCCTGGATGCCTGTGTATGTCTGAGTACGGGAGGTGCATCGCGGGATAGGAAGTAGCAGTCCTCGAGTAGGGTTGGGTATGCATGGGCCATGGCACGACTCTTGAGTCTTGTGCGAGAGACCGAGCGGGGTTGCGGCGTTGGTTGCGCGGGGACGATCCTCGTAGGGCTATACAAAGACCCACGCGCACTTTCTCTTTTATGTCTAAAGTTAATTTTCTAAAAGAAAAGAGAAAGAAAACGGACAACCCAAGGGACTCAAAAAGACAACCCAAGGGAGGCGCCTCCCGTTCGGCGTCACAAATCCGAACGCAGAGCACCGGGACGCGGTCGGGCGATCTGAGGCCCAGGTAGGCGAATGCATTGCCCATCCAGGGCTATCACCTGGACCTATCAACAGGTGCCTGCGGCGCCGTGCTCAGGAGTTGTTTCTCACTCACTCGAAATGTGGCTCGGGTTAAATTCTTTTTTCTCGCGCCTAGCTACCAGGCGCCTGCCGCGATGGCAACCCAAACCATCACCAAGTCCGTCACCGCGACGGACACAGAGGTTGCTGGCCTCTGGACTGCGTATTTGCTCGTCGTTGCGATGCTCGTCGTTCCAAACTTCATCCTGATACACCCGTACCTCCACCTGCTCATCCTCGGCCCGCTGCTCGTCTGGATTGGCTGCCAGCGGGCACTGCTTGAGGCGCAAAAGGCGCCGGGCGAGTCGAACGTGGAGGTGGTGTCCAAGAAGGACGCCATGCAGTTCCCGCTGATCGGCTCGTGTGCCCTCTTCTCCCTCTACCTCGTCGTCAAGTTCATCAAAAAGGCGCTGTTGCCCGCCCGGCCGCCGCCGCCCGCACCCGTCTTCCCTCCCGCCGCAGAGAGGGAGATCGAGGCACCGCATGGCCTGTCCGAGCCCCGCCCGCGTCGGCTCCGCGCAGGAGTACATCGACCTCCTCATCTCGGTCTACTTTGCCGGCCTCGGCACACTTGGTGTCTTTGGTGAGACAGCCTCTCCCTCCTAGCCTGCCTCCCGAACCTCACGCGCCTCCCTCCGCCTCCCTCCCCCCCCCCCCCCCCCTCAGCCCCTGCCCGCCTGCCTGCCACCCTCCCTCCCTGGCTCTGCCTTTCCCTATGGGCACCGACGACACACAGCTGGTGCTGACTCACATCTTCCGTCCCTGCCTCGCCCCACCCCACGCGCGCCCGCGCTGCGCAGCCCTCGCGCCGCCTCTTATGCCGCCTCGCGCTGCCCCTCGCCACCCACCTCCGCCCTCGCCTCTGCCGCGCCGCCTCTCCCCCCGGCAACAATCCCCCCTGGGTCGACAGGCGCCGCTGGACCACATGTAAGGCGCCTGTTGGACCCTCGCGGAACGCTGGGGCAGCAAAAGGCGCGGGTCCTCGAGCCTCCATGGCGCCTCCCTGGAGCCTCCGTGGC
>NW_005201223.1:27006-103426 GCF_000372725.1 Emiliania huxleyi CCMP1516 | reverse complement strand
GGACTCTTCGTGTACGCACGTCTTTTGGATCTTCTGCACCCAGGTGATGGTATCGGTCGTCAATGGGCTCAACGCGCCCTTCGAGGTCCTGTTCCCCCACGCTCTCGGCGTGACGCCCATGCCCTTCTCGATGCTCGGTCTCGCTGACATCGTCATCACAAGCGAGAGACTGCCGGACCCCTCCCGCCTCCCTCGCCCTCCTCCCCGGCCCCACCCGCCTCCCTCCGCCTATCCGCCCCACGCCAGGCATCTTTGTCGCGATGATGCTCCGCTTCGACGCCGAGCTCGCCCTCCCCTCGCAGCCCTACTTTTACACGAACTTCGCCGCCTACGTCGCCGGGCTCGGACTCACCGTCGGCGTGATGCACTTCTTCGACTCGGCGCAGCCTGCGCTGCTGTACCTGGCGCGCCAACCCACCGCCAACCACCGCCCACCCGCCGCCCACCCACCGCCAACCCGCCGCCGCCGCGCCCGACGCGCGCTTGCCTTGTCGCTGCGACCTGATGCACCATGGCACCTCCACCGCGTCGCCCGCCCCTCACCCCACATTTCGCCTCCTCGCCCCTGCAGGTGCCGGCCTGCATCCTCTCGTCGCTGCTCACCGCCGCCGTGCGCGGTGAGCTGCCCCCCGCCCGAGGACGGCGATGCGTGGTCGGCGTCTCACAGGCGCGCGGACGTGTGGTGGTAGGCGAGCTCTCCCCGCTGCTTAAATACAGCGAGGAGAAGCCAGAGGCGGCGGCCGAGGCGGACGCCAAGAAGGAGCAGTGAGGGGACGCGGCGGCGGGTGGGAGCCGCGGCGGCGGGGCGGGCACGGGATTGGCGCGGCTGTATGTGTACATACTTGTCCCCCCGTCTCTCGCCCTTCCGCCGTGTGTGAGTGCCGGCTGCCCGGGTGGCGCCAGGGGGGTCGCACGTACACACCTCTCGCTCCCCTCAATTGGCGGCGACTACGACGTACCAGTGCTCCCTCCTTCGCTTGAGCGCGGGGCGCTCCGCTCTCCCTGTACAACAGCCCGTATATACACACAAACAAAACATGATGATAACATGCCGACCCCGCTTCCAGACCGCGCGCACGCGCCCCCCGCACGCCGACCCACGTACGAGACACCACAATATGCCCACCGCTCTGCACTGGAGGAAATCCGTGCCGACAGTACCGCGTGTACTCAGTCTGTCTCAGTCTCCGGTCCGGAGGACGCTGGACGGGCCCCAGAGCCGAGGGCTCTGAGAGCCGAGAGCGAGGGCCGGACAGCTGCATGGGGCCGGAGCAGGCGCCCGGGGGCGTCACACCCGCCCGTGTGCACAAGAAGAGAAGCACAGAACGCGCGAGGGCGTCAGCACCACGGCATCCACCAGACGTACATCTGCGAGAGGTTGTAGATGTTGGTCGCGTCGTTGATCAGGTGCTGCACCTGCCCCTGCACCGAGAGCGGCATCGTGCCGTGCGCCTGCAGCACGCCGCGCAGCTTGAGGTCGATCTTGGCGAGCTCCTTCTCGGCCTCCTCCGAGTTGCTCCGCCCGCTCGCGTCCTCCTTGGCGTTGCGGCGCCGCCACTCGACGAGCGGGTCGTGCCGCATCGTTGAGAGCACGTTGAGCAGCGCCTGGGCAGCGCCGGCCCGCGCGCAGTGCGGTGAGGCAGTGTGGCGAAGGGCGGGGAGAACGGGGCGGAGACGAAGGGGGTGAGATGCAAGCGGAGACAGTGGGGTGGCCGAGAGGAGGATGCGCCGGCGGAGGGGGGTGGTGTCGCGCGCCTCGCGGTTCTCGCGCAGCTGCTCGAGCGCGAGCTCCTACGGGGCCATGTCCTGGACGTGTCCTGGACACGTCGTCAACGAGGACAGCGGCGGCTCGAACGCGGGCTCCGAGACGCGCTGGAAGACGCCCTCGGCGCCCGACATGCCCATCGCGTGCACGAGGTTCTGCGTGAGGCGGAAGGGCACCTGCAACGGGCAGAGGGGGGCGAGGGGGGTTCAGGTGGTGGGTGTGTGTGTGGGGTGGGGTGGGGTCGGGGGTGGGGGTGGGGGGGGGGGGGGGATGCCAAAGGGGGGAAAAAGGCTAGGACCCCGAAAAGCCTGTTCCCGCGCCATTTCGGTCAGGCCCTCATCCGGGCGGTTGGAACAAAGGCCGAGGGGGCTCGGTAGGGGTGGCGCCTGCTCCGGCGTCGCCAGGTTGAGGCCCTGGTCAAAGAGGCACGCGAAGTCGACGTGCATGATCGAGCCGCTGGTCGAGTGGATGAGGATGTTTTCGAGGTGCCGGTCGCCGAGCCCGACGGCGAAGCCGATCATCGACATGAGCGCCATCGAGCGCGTGAAGGCGAGCCGCGCCTCGAACCACGAGGACGGCTCGCCAAACTTCTCGACAAACCAGTGCTGCAGCACCGGCGGTAGCTCGCCCATCAGCTGCCGGATCAGCTCGGCGAGGCCCTGCCGCCGCCGGCTGCCCTGCTGCTGCGCGACGGGGTTGTAGCGCGCCTGCGCGGCCGAGTGGCGAGGCGCGTGACAGGACTGCTTCCTCCTGGCGCGAGAGAGGACTGCGGCGGCGCGCCTTGATGGCCGAGTGCGAGAAGCCCATCTTGAGCACGTCCCAGTACCCCTTGATGACGGAGCGCAGCTGCACCATGTGAGGCACCCACTCGATCAGCCCGCACTCTGTGTCGATCGGCGTGACCGCGTAGCACTGCACGGCGAGCCGGCGGCGGCGGCAATTGCTCGACTTTTGCAGCAGCCGGTTGACGGTCGTCATGAAGTCCATCATCCGCGCGTCCTTGCGTAGGTCGTCCTTTGGCTTGCAGAGGAAGTCGTACCTGTCCGCAGGAGCGCGGCGGCGTAAAGAGACGCTCTCCGCACCGTGCCCCCCGGAGAGTGAGAGTGAGAGTCAGAGGGGGCCACACTTGACGCCGTCCGAGCCGAGGATCGCAACCTTCTTCGGCCGCTGCAGCGAGCCCATCACCTCCACGCTGTCGCCTAGGCGCAAGATGCGGCCGGGTACAGCCGAGGCACAGCCGAGGTTCAGCCCGACCCCTTCCCCGACGAGGTTGCCCCAGCTCGCGATGGTCGGCGCGTTCGGAGAGAAGGGACTTCCCGCCGCGCCGCCCCCGTCGACCTCCGCCGGCGTTAGGTTGCTGTACAGCGGGACGACGAGCGACAAATTCGTCATGCGGTGCAGCGCCGGCCAGCGCGTCTTGAGCGAGACCTTCTTGATCGCCTTGTCGATCGCCTCGTCGTTGCACACCTTGCGCAGCTGCTCGATCAGCTTGTGCGACGAGCGGAGCACCTCCAAGATCGGCGTGCCTGCTCACAGCAGCTGCCGTGACGCGACGTCCACGGCAGGCAGGGCCGCCTCTGGGCGCAAGCGTGCCGAGCAGGCGCTGCTTCGCCGCCGTCACAATCTTCTCGCCGGTCTGCTTCCGCTCGGAGACCTGAGGGGAGGCTCAGGGTGATCTCGGGAAGGCTCTGAGCGGCGGACGAGCTTCTGCGCTGAGACGCCTTGGCGAGCGCGACTGGCATCACGGCCCACACAAGCTGCTGCGGGTACTCGGCGAGGAGGCGCGATAGGAGGAGCAGCAGCATGTCGCGCGTGCGTTGGTGCCGGTGGCAGGTCCGCGAGACGAGCTGAGCGACGCACCTTCGAACGGCGGCCAGGAAGCGTCAGGGACGGGTCATGAGGGCGCGCGGGGCGAGCTGTGCGGCGCACGGCAGCCACGAGCGCAGCGGCAGGCCCTTGATCAGCTCCGCCTACGGGGACGTGTCATGGACGCGTTGTGGACGCGCCGCGGAGGCAGCGGCGGGGACCTGGGCGAGCTCTGCCATCGCGTCCTCGGGCGCGCGCACGTTGTGCTGCGCCTCGGCCGCGGGCAGCTCGCCTGCCTCCACCCGCGCCAGCTGGTCGGCGTAGTCGAGCCAGAGAGTGACGACGCGCGGCAGCGCCGACGGGGCATGCATCGAGCCTCGCCGCAGCGCTTGGCCGTACGAGCGGATGATGGGGCCGAGGTGGGCGGCGTGCGCGTCGAACTTCTTGCGCGCCTTCTCCTTGCCGCCGACGATCCGCTTCGAGGGGCAGCTCATCGCACCCGGCGTCTTTGCAGGCACCTCCACCTACAGCGCGGCGAAGAGAAACCTCAGCGGGAAGAGCGCCGGCCCGGCGTCTCGGGGCGGCGGCCGCCTGGTCGCGGCTCGCCGCGTCCAACGCGAGGCGCAGCTGCCGATCGTGGAAGGAGCCGAGCCAGAAGTGGCCGTCCTCCCACGTCGGCCGCAGCTCGGTCACCCGCACGTGCATGCGCTGCACCTCTGCCGCCTCTCGCTCGCCAGCCTCGCCTACGGAAGGGCTCCGAGGCTCCGGCAAGGCTCCGCCTCCGCCGCCTCCGCCTCGCCGGCCGCGCCCGTGAGCCGCGCGAGCAGCAGCAGCGACTCGGCGAGCGCGCCCTGCGCGTCGGTCTCGAGCTTGGCGCACTGCTGCCGCAGCCGCGAGAGCGCGTCGTGCGCGCGGCCGGCCGCCCAGTCCATCTCTGCGCACTGGACGGTGGCGAGAGTCGAGTCGTGGAGGCGCGCCTGCGCGAGCGCGTTGCCTGCCGACTCGGTGTTGCCCGCCGCCCGCGCCGACTTTGCGAGCCGCAGCCAGCAGCCGCCCAGCTTGCGGTGGAGCTCGCCGCGCAGCCTGCCCGCGGCGGCCGCCTGGCTTGGTGGCGCCTCGCCGAAGCCGTCGAGCCGCGCGAGGAGCTCGTGGCCGAGGCAGACGCGCAGCGCGATCACGGGCTCGAGGGCCTGGATCGAGCTCGACATCGAGGCGGCGCGCGCGTCCCACTGGCCGAGCGTCTCCTCGAGTGCCGCCTCGGCGGCCGCGTCGATGCGCAGCGGGCTCCCGTCCGGGGGCTCGAGCCGGCTCAGCAGCGGCACCGCCGCCTGCAGCTCCTGCAGCACCTGCAGCCTGACCAGGAAGGAGTACGTGTGCGCGTACGACTCCATCGACGCCGCCGCGAGCAGCGGGACGAGGGCGGCGCGCGCGGAGTCGCAGTGCGGCGCCACGGCTGCCGTCTCGCCGTTGCGGAGGGCGAGCAGGGCACGGGCGAGCTCGAACTCGTACAGCGCCTGTGGGCAGAAGGGGAGGGGAGAGGGGGGGAGGGGTTGAAGGGTGTCCCCCTCGCGGTCGTCGACGGCCCGGAGCCATCGAGCGCCTCCGCGCAGCCCGTCGACTGCCAGCCCTCTCGAGAGACGTACCGCGCCTGGTGCACCGCGACTCAGGAGTCAAGGCACGAGAATGCCCCCCCCCCCCCCCCCGGCGCGCGCGCGCGCGAGACGTCTCCGCGCCTCGGCAGAGAGACGCGAGACCTCGCCCCACTCACGCAGCCGCCACGCGGCGCCGAGCGCGCATGCGCCGAGCCTCAGCCGCTCCGCCTCGCGCCCCCACCGCTTGAGCGCGCCCTCGGCGCAGTCCTTCATCTGCGACGACAGGCCGAGCAGCCGCAGGCAGCGGCAGAGCCCGAGCTGCGCCTCCAGCCGCGAAGTCGCCGGGGTCGAGGCGGCGGGGGCGGCGCCGGGCACGCCAAGAGCGCCCTCCGCCGCGGCGGGCTGCTGCAGCGCCCCCGGCTGCAGCATGATCTGGTAGCCGCTCAGCGCCGCCCCGAAGCGGCCGTTGATCTCGTGCTCGAGCACCTGCAAAGAGGGGCCCGGTGAATCGAGCGCGGGCGCTCAGCTCACCGAGCTCTCGGCAGCCCCTCTCTCGCGCCGCGGCGCCTCCTCGTCGATTGACGTGGCGTCGCGCAGGCGGGAGAGGCCGAGGAGCCTGCGGGATCAGAGCCAGTTCAGAGACGGCTCTGCGCTCTGAGGAGGGAGAGACCGAGGCGCCAGGCTCGTACTTCGGCTACATCTCGGCTACATCTCGGCTACATCTCGGCTACATCTCGGCTACATCTCGGCTACATCTCGGCTATAAGGGTCGCCCGTCCGGCTCGTCCGTCTGCGAGTAGGCGCGCGCCACCAGCGCCGTCACCTCTGCGGGCAGCTTGCGGACCTCGCGGTTCGGGTGGAGGAAGTGCGCCGGCGAGGGCGGCTGGAGCTCGTCCGCGTGCCTAGCAGCGGTGTCGTCGAGGTCTCTGGCCGAGGTCTGCCCAAGATCTCTGGCCGAGATTGCAGCCGGGGCTCGTCTGCGCGCGCCGCTCGAGCAGCAGTAGGGTGCGGTGGGCGGAGCCGCACTCGAGGGCGCAGCGCGCGAGCTGCATCGCGGGCAGCCGGCGCAGGAAGCTGTCGATCCGCTGCTTGGCGCGGAGGGAGGCGCTGCCCTGTGCCGCGGAGAGCTGGGCGCGGCACTGGTTCGACCAGTCGAGCAGACCCTCGAGGAGGGAGAAGACGGCCTGGCAGCAGAGCGGGTGCTCCGAGTGCATCAGCCGCGGCGCGGAGACTCCTCCTCCCGCCCCGCCGGACCGGTGGGACACCACCGCACCAACCTCCACGAGCAGCTCCGAGCCGATGCCCCCAGTCCAGCTGCTGGCGGCGGCGGCGGCGGACCCGGCGGCGGCGGCGGCGTCCTCCTCAGCGGCGAGCAGGAAGAGGACGAGGTACGGCAGCAGCTGCAGCGCGAGCTGCGGGTCGAAGCGGACGCACGGCTCGCAGGCGAGCAGCAGGTCGGCGCGGCGCCGGAGGCCACGCTGCTCTTCGGTGAGGCGGCGCGGCGCCCGCTCGGCCTCGCCCTCGCCGTAGTCCCTGCGGTGGCGCGCCGCGTGCGCGAGCAGCTGCTTGCACCAGCGCACGAGCCACTCCGAGTAGCGCACGCCGCCCCGGAAGAGGGGCGACGGCTCGGGCGGGCGGTTTGCGAGCGACCCGCGCGCCTGGGTGAGGGAGAGGGCGAGGGTGAGGGTGAGGGTGAGGGTGAGGGTGAGGGTGAGGGCGAGGGCGAGGGCGAGGGCGAGGGTGAGGGTGAGGGCGAGGGCGAGGGTGAGGGTGAGGGTGAGGGTGAGGGTGAGGGTGAGGGTGAGGGTGAGGGTGAGGGCGAGGGTGAGGGCGAGGGTGAGGGCGAGGGTGAGGGTGAGGGTGAGGGTGAGGGTGAGGGTGAGGGTGAGGGTGAGGGTGAGGGTGAGGGTGAGGGTGAGGGTGAGGGCGAGGGCGAGGGCGAGGGTGAGGGTGAGGGCGAGGGTGAGGGTGAGGGTGAGGGTGAGGGTGAGGGTGAGGGTGAGGGTGAGGGTGAGGGTGAGGGTGAGGGTGAGGGTGAGGGTGAGGGTGAGGGTGAGGGTGAGGGTGAGGGTGAGGGCGAGGGCGAGGGTGAGGGCGAGGGCGAGGGCGAGGGCGAGGGCGAGGGCGAGGGCGAGGGTGAGGGTGAGGGTGAGGGCGAGGGTGAGGGTGAGGGTGAGGGTGAGGGTGAGGGTGAGGGTGAGGGCGAGGGTGAGGGCGAGGGTGAGGGCGAGGGTGAGGGTGAGGGTGAGGGTGAGGGTGAGGGTGAGGGTGAGGGCGAGGGCGAGGGCGAGGGTGAGGGTGAGGGCGAGGGTGAGGGTGAGGGTGAGGGTGAGGGTGAGGGTGAGGGTGAGGGTGAGGGCGAGGGTGAGGGCTGGGACGGGTGCGCGGGTGAGGGTGAGGGTGAGGGTGAGGGTGAGGGTGAGGGAGAGGGAGAGGGAGAGGGAGAGGGTGAGGGTGAGGGTGAGGGTGAGGGTGAGGGTGAGGTGAGGGTTTGCCGCGCGCCAGAGGGCTGGAGAGACGGCGGGGGCTCGGCTGCGCTCTGGAGGCACTCTCGGCGGCTTTCGGTCTCCACTCGCGGCTAGTCGCTCGGCTGCACTGTGGCTGCAATCTGGCTGCACTCTCGCTGCACTGGCTGCTCTCTCGGCCGCATCTCGCCTCGGCAGAGACGAGGAGGTACGGCTTGACTGTGCGGCGGAGGGCGTCGCCGATGCTGCCCCAGACCTCGTACGAGCGGCGCTCCTCCTCCGACAGGGCGCGCCACGCCGCCGAGCGAGGCGGCTGGCCGTCGCCGCGCGAGTTCGCCTCGTACCACTCCTATGCGTGGGGCGGCAGGGCGTGCGCGACGAGCCGTGGGCAGGCAGAGGGGGGGGAGGGGGGGAGGGCGTCGCACGTGCCGTGGGCGCGGGGCGGGGGCGGGGGGGGGGGGAGATTCGCACGCGCACCTGGTAGCGGGTCGGCGTCTCGGCGGAGCAGTCGCAGACGCGCCGCAGCAGCACTCCGAGGGCGTAGGCGGAGGCCTGCACCACCTGCCCCTCGGCGGCGTCGCGAAGGGCGCGCACGAGGTGGTCCTCCATCAGCCGCGCGCACAGCTCCGTGTCAGAGATGTCGCCCTTGTACAGCTCCGACGAGTGCGCGGCGCGGCCGAGCGACGCGTCCCCCACAGACCGGCCGGCTGTGCCGTCCGCACCGTCCGCCCGCGCCTGCGCCCGCCTCCACGGGTCGATCGCGCCGAGCTCGCCGAGGCACTGCGAGGCGAGATCGGCGGCGCGCGAGAGGCGCGCGTCGCGCGCCGGCTGCAGCGCGCCGGCGGAGGGGTCGGAGGAGGCGGAGGCGCCGCCGTTGGCGGCCGAGTGGCGCAGGCAGGCGAGGAGGGCGTCGAGGAGGTCGGAGACGAGCTGGCAGTCGGAGGGGTCGCTCGAGGCGACGAGGGCGCCGGCCTCGGCCCTCGCCGCCCCCCGCAGCTCGTCGAGAAGCTGGCCGAGCGCCATGAGCCGCACGTCGCCAGACTCGTGCTGCAACCCGCGCAAGCAGCCGCTCAGTCGCGGCCGCAAGCCCGACGTGCTGCTGTAGCTGCTCGAGAGGGTGGCCTACGGCGAGACCGCCCGAGATGGCCCGAGATGGCACGAGGGCGCCCGCCGTGCGGACGGAGCTGGCTCGAGACGGAGCTGGCTCGAGAGGGCCGCCTTGACGCGGCGCAACGCGGGGTGGTCTGGTACAAAGACGAGCTCGGACAGTGCGCGGGCGAGGGCCTCGGAGACGTTGCCCGCCTGCGGAGAGGCCTCTGCCGTCTGTGTTCTGAGCACCTCTTGAGCACCTCTTCGCTCGGAGCTCTGGAGGCGCCGCCCGCCTCGTGCGGCTCCACGACGAGAGCCTCGAGGATGGGCACCACCTGCGCCGCGTGCTCGGAGAGGCATGGCAGCGCCATCAGGAAGAGAGGCGTCAGCCCGCGCGCGAGCAGCTCCGGGTCGAGCAGCCGCACAAACTGGTCGAGCACGCCGAGCGCCTAACCGCAGGCGGAGGGGGAGGGGGGGGGGGGGGGCTTGTGAGCGTCGCCCTCCCCGCCGCTCGAGATGCTGGCCGAGAGCCGGCCGAGAGGTGTGCCTGCGACTGGAGGCGACGCTGCTGCAGCACGACCTACTCACACCTCTCGCTGTGAAGAGACGCCGTCCACACCAAGCAGGCGACGCTGCTACGGCACGACCTTGAGCGTCGCCACCGTCTCGCCCCACCACGAGTGCGACAGCTCGCCGCCGCGCATGATGTACAGCACCTGCGCCAGCCCGTGCAGCGCCTCGCGCTTGTCGGCGAGGCTGCGCGTGGGCGAGGTGAGCCGGTCGCGCAGGAACTGCACAATCATGTGGAAGTTGGCGTCGATGTACGCCTGCAGCTGCGCGTTGGTGCCGACGAGGCCGGCGGAGTTGAGCGCCGATCCGACCCCGAGTGCCGAGCACGAGACGGGGCCGTCCTCGAGCGTGCCAGCCTGCAGCCCGGCCGCGCGACAAGAGCACGGTTGAGAAGGGGGGGGAGAAGTGGAGGGGGGGGGGGGAGGGGGGGGGCCTGCAGCCCGACTGGGATGAGCAAGTTGAGCGCGAGCAGCAGCACGCCTCGCTCGCGCTCGCCCGAGGCGCGGCCGAGACGCAGCACCATCTCCTGCGGGGAGGAGGTGCGGCCGAGATGTGGCCGAGGCGGGGCGGAGATGTGGCCGAGCCCGCGGCAGCCTCTCTCCTGCAGCAGCTGCTCGGCGCACATGCCGATCATGTCAGAGAGGGACTGGGACGAGTCGACGCCGCGAGACACCATGAAGTCGAGGCCGCCGGGGATCGCGTCGTTGAGGTCGCCCGTGTCGTCGGAGGCCTGCTGCACGAAGAGCTCCGCGAGGATGAGGTGCATGTGCTGGATCAGCAGCCACGCCTCCGAGTGGTCGAGCCTAATTGCAGTCGCTCCACGCTGCGGCCAGTCGCGCCCGCCGCAATCCCGTCACAGCGCCCGGGCGGTCTAGCCGCTGCGCGAGCTGCCGCAACGCCTCCCCCGCCTGTCTGCCCCGCTCGCCCCTCCGGTGCACCCCTCTCTGCGCCAGGCCGCCGAGCAGGGTGATACTTGGCAGCGCGTGCGGCAGCGCCAGCTCGAGCATCTCGTTGACCGACGTGTCGAGCAGCTTGTGCGCCGTCGGCTCGAGCAGCTCCGGCCGCTCCACAAGCCACCTGCTCACACCCGCGGCCGTGGAGAGCCGCCGCCCGCGCTCCCTCCTCTGGCCGCCCCGTCAGCCACCAAGCCCACTCCGCCGCCAGCTGAGGCGAGAGCGCGCGGCAGAGCGCCTCGGTCGTCCCCTCCGCAATGTAGCCCTCGCGGCCGCACTGGGCGGCGAGGGAGCGCAGCTCGCGCATCGCGCAGCCGTACTCCTGAGAGAGCTCGTCGCGGCCGAGGTGCGCCGAGAGGGCCAGCACGACCGCGCCGCGGCAGCAAGCGTGCGCGTACAGCGACTCGCGACCGATCGCGCCGAGTGCCGCCATCAGAGCGAGTCGGAAGTGCGGCGGTCGGTCGGCGGCGTCGGAAGCGCTGGCTGGCTCCAAGAGCATCGACACCATCGGCGCGATGACCGTGTCGTGCAGCAATTGCCCGTCGACGACCGCCGCCTCCGCCTCCGCCTCCTCGCACGGCGCCTCATTCAGGCCGACCACGCGCACGAAGGAGGCCGAGCCGAGCAGCCGAGGCAGCACGACCGAGCAGGCGGTGGCCACTTCGGCGGACGGATCGGCGAGCAGCGCGATGATCGACTGCATCACGCCGCGCTGCGCTGCCAGGGTGGTCGCGTGCGCGTGCTGCCCGAGCCGGCCGAGGCAGCGCACGACCGCCGCGCGCGTGCCGCCGTGCCCGGCCGGCAAGCTGGAGAGGAGCGCCCAGAGCAGCGGCAGCGCCGAGTAGAGCCCCTCCTCTCCCTCCCTCCACCGCGGCCCGTGCCGGCGGCGCGGTGGCCCGCCCCAGCCCGCGGGAGGGTCCCGACCCAACGGGACGAGGGCGAGCTCCGAAGGAAGCTCGTCCACCGACCCGCCGCCCTCGCCGCCTCCGTCGCACACCTCGCAGCTGAGGCCGCCTCGCGGCCCAGCGGCGAAGCACCCCGCCCGGACGCAGGCGAGCAGACCTACAGCAATCGTACGGGCGCGCCTCACCGCGGTCCCCGTGGCGTCGACCGGCGAGGCACAGCGCGAGCGCAAGCCTAGGCTCTTGCAGAGGGCCGCCGCCACGCGGGACCTCTCCGCCTCGAGGCCTCTCTCTCCGGCGCCGTCGGCACGCCCGGCGGCGGCCGGCGCGCAGAGGGCCGAGAGAAGGCCGAGGGCCGCCTCGCAGCAGCCGCGAGCCGCCTATGGGAAGGCTCAGTCACGGGCTCAAGAGACGGACCCCGCCTCTCGTCCAGCCCTCGCGCCGACCGCGTGCCGCCTCCTCGCCGCCGCCTCCGTCGGCTGCGGCCGTCTGCTCGAGGAGCGGTAGCGCCCGCAGCGCCGCGCAAACCACGTCCGCCTCGCCCGCCGCCTCGGACCAACCTTCCTCCTCCTCGCCACCCCTCGCCGCGGCGCCCTGGAACTGCGCCGCAGCGCCGCCGATGACCGCTCGCACGCATGCCGGCCGCAGATCGAAGGCCTCGCCAAGGGCGGCGGGGCAGGCGCCGCCGCCGGTTGGGGGCAGCGCGCCTCCGAAGCGCATCAGCACTGCCAGCGCCTCGCAGCGCAGCCGCGGCTCGAACTTTGCGCTCCACCGCCTAGCACGCCGCTCCCGCTCGCACGTGGCGCCGTCGCCGCCGCCGCCTCCTCCTCCTCCGCCGCCGCCGACGCCGCGCACGGCGGGCGAAGCCCCGCCTCGCGACGCCTCCTCTCGCGCCACCTCCCACGGCAGCGTCGCCAACCGCACCGCCTGCACCGCGAGCAGCTCAGCCGCAGCCTAGCGCAACCAAAGGAATCCTCACGCTCAGCTCATCGATGCCTGCGCGTGCGTGGCGGCCGGCGCGGCACGCACCCGCGAGCGCGGCGGCGGCACCGGCGCGCAAATCTCGCGGACCAGGTCGATGGCGACGCGAAGGAGCGCCGTCGGCTCCTCCCAGCCGCGAGCCGCCGCCGCCGCCGCCGCCGCCGCAGCCTCCGCCCCCTCTTGGCCGGGTGCCGCGCAACCCCGCACGCGGTCCTCCCACTCCTGCACAGCCCCCTCGCGCCCAATTCCCTCCCGCTCCCGCCGCACCGCCGCCTGCGCCGCCTGCAGCGCCGCGCCGCGCGAGCGCACCAGCCCCACCACCCAGTCGAGCGCCTAGAGCAGTCGTGCCGCGCTCTCTGCACACTTGCGCTTGCCTCGCCCGCCACCGACCAGCCCGGACGCCTCCCCGACGCGGCGGAGAACGGCGCTGCGGGCGGCCTCCGCCTCGGCCGAGCTGGAGGCGCGCAGCAGCACGAGCGCGACGCCGCTCAGCCGCCGGAAAGCAGCCACCGCGCCGCCCTCCCTTCCGGCCGAGCCGCCGCCGACGGCATCGGCAGCGTCGGCGTCGGCGTCGGCGTCGGCGCCAGGCCGGGCGGGGGCGGGGATGGCTCGCGCGGCGTCGGGCAGCCAGACTGCGTCCGAGATCTCGACCAGCCGACGGCGGACGACCGAGGCGCCGTCGTGCGAGGTCGGCTGCCCCCCGCTTGGGAGGGCGGAGGCGTCCTCCTCTGGCCAGGGGTGCTCTGCCCTCCGCTGCCGCTTCGCGCCGCCGTGTCCTCGCGGCGAGGCGAGCGCCGCAGCGGAGCCGGGGCGCGGGCTCGGCGAGGGCCGCGCCTCCCCGCTCTCCGCCTCGCGGCTCCGCCTCAGCCCGCCCGCCCTCCCTGCCGCCCTGCCCCTCCGGCCCTCTCTTGACTCCCTCGCCAAGCCACCTCTCGCCAGCCCGCCATCTCTCTGCGTGGGCTCGCCGCCCTCCGTGGCCGCGGCGCCGGAGGCCTCGGCGGCGACGGGCAGCATGAGGACGTCGGGGGCGGCGGCGGGGACGACGGCCGCGGGGAGGGGCGCGGCTGTGGTGAAAGCAGGGAGGGCGGCGGCGGCAGCAGGGTCGTAGGCGGGGGGCGGGAGTAGGGCGGCTTCGAGGCAAGGCAGGACGAGGCGCTGCGCCGAGGCCGCGCCGAGGAAGGGCTCGAGCGAGAGGACGTGCCTCGTCAGCACAGCCCGCGGCAGCGCACGCCAGAGCCGGCACAGCGCCGAGGCCAGCGCGCAGGGCGCCGGGCGGGGCGGCGAGCGGGGTGGCGCCGAGGGCGGGGCCGAAGTCGGCGCGTCGAGCGCCGAGAGTGCGAACGGTGTCACCGTAAGCAGCTCGCCCAGCGAGGGGAGAGGCGGCAGCCCGTCCACGCCGATGAGCGACAGGCACTCCCCGATCGCCTCGCCCATCGCACCCCTCCACAATGCATCGCCGCCGCCGCCATCACCGCCGCCGCCGCCGCCAGCCTCGCCTCTCGCCGCGTCCGCCGACGCCGCGCCGTCCTGTGACGCGGGCGTGAGCCCCAGGCAGAGTAGCGGGAGGAGCGTGTGCAGCAGCCTGTACCGCACCGGCGGCGGAGCAGGGTGCTGACGCAGCAGCGTGCGCAGAGCCGCAACCGCCTCCTCAACGCCTACCGCCCGCGCCGCCGCCGCGTCTGGCGCGGAGGAGGCGGCCTCGAGCTCGGCGTGGAGGGCGGCCCAGAGGGCGGGACCCCCGTCGCCGAGGAACTGCGGCGCGTCCGCGTGCATCGCCGCCGCCAGCTGCAGCAGCCCTCGCCGCACCGCGCCGCCGCCGCTGGCTGCCTCGCGCCCACCCGCAGGCGCCGAGAGCCCGCACGCGTCCGAGAAGCCGGGGAAACGGAGGGCCGGGGCGGGTTCGTCGGCGCCGGCCGGCGCCGCCAGAAGCTGCACCACCTCGCCTCCGAGCGTCGCGAACGCGCGCGCGTCCGCCGCACGGAGCAGCAGCAGCAGCGTGCGGAGAGCGTGCTGGACCAGCTCTCCCTGCTTGGGCGTGGCGACGCGAGGGAGCTGCTCGAGCAGTCCAAGGACAGCGTGGCCGGCGCGCGCCGGCTCGCCGTACCCGAACGCCTGCGGGTACTGCGTGGCGAAGCTCGAGAGGATCTTGATGGCGCGAAAGACATCGTCGGAAGATGTCGTCGCCGCGCCAAGGAGGTACTTGTCCACAAGGCGCTGCGCAAACTCGACGAGCGCCGCGTCGCGTGCGGAGGCGCTGACATCCGACGAGCGGAGGGTGTTTTTCAGCGCGGCGACGACATCGGCGAGGGCTGCTGGTGCCACCCGCTCGTGGCCTTCGAGGGCGGCGTCCATAGCAGCGTCCAGCAGGGGCGCCCCGCCTTTTTCAACGACCGTTTTCGACTGTGCGATTTTTTTTCTTTGGCACCCGCTCGTCACCCCGCCATAAAAACGGTATTCGGTGAGTGCTCTCTACTGCCACGGCGCCCCTGTCGGTTCGGCGGCGCCCGGCGGCCCCTCGCTTGGTGCCGACGTCGACCGGCTGCTCTCACGGCGCCGAGACGTGCGGCTTTGGTCACGTCTCGGGCGCTGCGAGGTGTCTTTTGGCATGTTGGCGCTTGGCAAGGACGCCAGGAAGCTCGCCTTCCTTGCTTGCGGCCGCGGGCGTGCGGGCGGGCCTGCCAGGCTCACAGCGAAGCTCGGTGCGGGTCTTCGAGCTCGCCGCCGGAGGCGAGCCAGCATGGCTCGTCGCTCGACGGGAGCCTGTCCGGTATGCTCTTGGCATGCTGTACAGCATCGCCAAGTCTCTGGAAGGGTCTACAGGGCTGGGGCGGGCCGTCTCGGGCGCGATGGCGCGCTCAATAGTACCACGACTACCCGCTCTCCGATCGGGCCGCCGACAGCGGGCTTGCGCAGCGCGCCGCTCGACGGCAGGCTGCTCCCCACCCTTCCAACAGCATCTGCTCTCTCGCTTCTCTCGCTGCGACCGCATCCGGGGGCCTGCGCCGACCTCCTCGCTTCGCCAGCGCTGCCTATGACTGCGGCACGCACGTCGGCTCGCGGCCCGCGTCGCCCGCGGCGGGCCCGCATAGCACGCCGCTCGTCGGGGGAGTGCCAAGGAGGTTGAGGAGTACAGGCTGCCTCGCTCAGACCGAAGCCGACGCGGCGCGGGGCCGCTGTCGGCGCTGCTGCCGGGCCCCTGCGCTGTGGGCTTCGCCATCGTGTACTGAGTACGTCGCCGACGCCACCTGCCGCTCGCCGCTGCCCTGTCCTTCCCTGGCATCGCTCAAACAAACACACAGACACACACACAAACACACACATTATTAATGATCGAGTATTAATTATTAATTATTAATAATTGGGCGGCGGCGCGGCGCGGCGGCGGGCGGCGCGAGGCGGCGGCGCGGCGAGGCAGCGGCCGACGCAGGGCGGGGAGGCGCGGCGGCGGGTGGGGTAATTAGTTAGTTATTAATTAATTATTAATTAATAATCATTGGGCGGCGGCGCGGCGCGGCGGCGGGCGACGCGGAGCGGGGTGGCGCGACCGTCTGCAGTTACCGGGCCTCTGGTCATTGGAGAGCAGCAATGGTCGCGCCGCCCTCGACTCAAGGGGCTGCCTTCCACGCGCCGCTGCTCAGGCCGGGGGAGGGGGGGAGACCTCCTGTTCCTCGCGGAACGGGAGCAGGCCCTTCCTTGCCCGGTCTGCGAAGCAGGGCGGTGGTCGTGCCATCTTCGCTTCGTACTCGAAACCACGACGCCGCAACCGTCGCCGGCGCGCGACACGATCTCGTCGGCCGGACTGTCCTCGTCGAGTGTGTGCCGCCAAGGCGGGACGCACTCGGGGACAGTGGCGACGAGACGCGGCTCGAGGGGCGGCTCCCGCGAAGGCACGGCTGGCAACCGTGGCGCGGGGCTCGTCCTCTCAAAGTCGGGTATGGCTCCGCCCGCAACTCTCTCGCTGACACGCGCGCCCGTCGACCTTACGACGGGTGCGCTGCGGTCGCACGCCTCCCATGTCATATGCCACGGCGTGCGATCTAGAATCAGCACACGCGCCTCTGCTTGCATACACTCATACAATGAACTGACATCTCCCATGAGTGCGAGTTAGGGCTAGTAGTAGGCCGCAGCCTGTGAGAGGGCGTCCATAGACACCTCACTAGACCCACACACGGTCTCGTCCGGGCCTCGCCGGCCGGCGAGATTGCTAGAGGCGGAGCGGTCTGCTCTAGCCTAGCACGTTACTTCCTGTCGTCTGTGTCCTCTTGGCACCTTGGAGTGGGGGGGGCGACAGGGAGGATGTGGCCTTGAGTTATGTGTACGCCAACTCAGGGTGTGTGGCAGCCCGCTGGCTGTGTGTCTTGACTCTTGTGAGCTTGTTTGTGTCTGTGTGTCGCTCGTGCGTGTCGTCATCATCTGTCTAGCGTCCACCCATACCGCGTTGGGGTGTCCAGTCCGAGCCTGGCTGTTCTTCACCTTTCTACCTACCTACCTACCTGCTGCGGGTGCGCCTCTGTTGTTCGGGCAGTGAGAGACGCAGGATCTGCACGAAAAGAATTTTTCCGTGGCCGGCGTTCACACGAAAGCACAAGCCCGAAATCGCACAGTGCGTGTTGGTGAGCGACTCCCGACCGATACCGACAAGTGATGGTACAAGAAACGAGAGCGGACCTGAGCAACGACATGCACTATCAAACTATTAGCCTAATAACGTACCTAATTATCAACACATACCTAATAGCAGGCTATTAAGCTAATAATTAGCTTTTTTCACGAAACTGATTGTGTAAATAAGCTAATTATTAAGCTAATAACGCAAAAGTCCAATAACAAGCTAATTATTAGGTATGTGTTGATAATTAGGTACGTTATTAGGCTAATAGTTTGATAGTGTGTATTGGCATGGCGGCACATGATCGGAGTGGGAGTCAGAAGGATGGTTCTTGGTACTTGGAGAGAGGAAGGAAGGAGACTGCAGGGAGAGAGGGCTCGACAAACTGGGAGAGAGATTTTTGTCTTTGTTTTGCAAACTGGAGGACACGCTGCAAGGAGAGCGGAGTTACGCCGAAAGGTGAGAGAAGCCGCGAGAGTAAGGGCTCGGCAGGCGTCGGCGTCGTCGCAGAACGAGGCAGAGGAGAGCGATGAGGCAGACAGAGGACGACGGGGCAAAGAAAAATAATTAATCGCACCAAGTGCACGGGCGGGGCGGACGATGCCGTCTTCAATTCTTTTGATGTATTAGTCATTTGGAGCACTTGGAGTGCAGTCAGTAACCTCATCCAGGGCCGGGGAGCTGAGGAGCGCACCCAGCGGGCCGGATGATCGGTATCGGGTTACGGGCTAGAGAGCCCTAGCCCTGGGGGTGCGCGTTCGCAGGGAAAGGGCCGTAAAGTAAACACGGGTCTCCGAGGGTTGGTTCCGTGTACCGGGTTTCCCCTTAACTGCAGGACGCCCCCTCTACTCGGAGCTAGTAGACACGACACTGTACACCATGCACGTACACAGGTCCTCCCTCAGCATCCCGTCCCAGGGTTCCACTGCCCGCCTTCCCGGGGCTCCGGTTCTCCCTGATTCGCTCTTTTATTCGCCAGCCGAGGCCTCACCAAATTCTTTTGCCAAACATGGCTGTTCCCCCCGCCATACGACTCGTAGTAGGTCGCAAAGTTCGCGGTCATAGGTCATAGATTTACAGCTTCTCACAGCATTCCGACGTAGTTTGGCGATGCTGTCAAAGCAAGTCGCCGCAGCAACGAGCGAGCTCGCACTCTCCGACGTTGGCTTCTCCATGGAGGCTGCAAAGCTGGCTCCGCGAGCCACTGCCTCCGGCTCCGCAGCCACCATCGCTGCCGCTCTGCCTCGCGCAGACTCAGGCCCCTTTGAGGTCACTCACACGAGCTACACCGTAGCCAGCCAGGACTGCTCGGACCGGACGGTGGATGTGTACACGCCGGCAGTCCCTGCCGGCCGGAGCGTGCCGCTCATCTCGTATGCGCACGGCCTCTTCGGAGGCGGCGGCGTGGACTGGTCAGGGTACCTGATACCGCTCAGCGCAGTCGCGAGCTACGGCTTCGTTGTGGCCGCCACCCGGGCGTGCAACGTCGGGTGCAAAGAGCAGCGCAACTGCAAGTCGGTTCGAGGCGAGTGCCTCCCTGTGGCCCTGCCGGGAGTCCACTACGGCTCTAGGTCACCCACCCGAGCCAGATCGGTCGCCTCTGCCCGCAAGGTGATCCGCCCTGCTTCGGCGACTACTACCGGCAGCAGATTGGCGTGCTCGAGTGGGCACAGAATGAGAGCCGCTCGCGCGGGCCCGCCCACCGCGCCCTCTCTGCCGTCAACCACTCGTTGGGATACGGGGTGGCGGGCCACTCGATGGGAGGGCAGGTCTTGATCTCGCCCAGACCTGCCACCGTGCCTCCGCCCTCGCCTCCCCTCGCCCTCGCCCTCCACCCGTTCCACCTCCACCCGCCGCCGCAAACGCCTCGGCCGCCGTCGCGGCGCCCCCCTCTCTCAGCCTCCGTGTCTCGCTCCTGGGGCGCGAGATGGGGCGCGAGACGCCACGTGCTTGCACCGAGCAGGCGACCCTCTTCGCCTCCTCGTACGGCAACGCCTCGGCGAGCCGCATCCGGGCGTCGGCGATGCGGCACGCGATCGTCTTGTGAACGGCGCCTCTTCACGGGCCTGGCTGTGAGCAGGCGGCGGTGATGCAGCACCCCTACTCGGCGACCCAGCTGCCCGCGCCGGCGGCGCGCCTCGCCGCTCCTCTTCTTGCGGCATCTGCGACACGGCGCTGCTCACCCCTCCAGCTGTGGGCTAGGTGCCCTTTCTCGCTTTCACCGGCAGCGCCGACTATGTGGCGCCGCCGCGCATGAGCGAGGCGTTTTACGACGCCGCAGGCCGGCAGGGCACCGCGGCACACCGCGGCTTTGTCAACAAGCAGGGTGCAACGCACTTTGAGCCGCTCCTCTGGGAGGGCGGGCACATGGACTTGTCGCGCTTCACCGCGGCGCGCGTGGCTCGAGTTTGGACGGACAGCGAGGAGTGGGGAGAGTTCTATTCACGCGGCTGGCTGTGGAACAGGCCTGGTTCAAGCTCCACCTCGAGGGCGTGGCAAGGCAGGACGGCGTGGACTACGAGGCGCTCATCTACGGCAAGGGCGAGGCCAGCCTCTGCGGCGGCGGCGACGACAAGATGGTCCGGTGCGAGGTGAGCTAAGCTGTCGCGCCGCGGCCATCGCCTTCTCGTGTTTTGCGTAAAAAAAACAAGCGTTCTAGGGGGCCAAACTGCTCTGCTACCCCAGAGGGGCTGATTTTGGAAATCCAAAATGCATCGGGTCAGGACGGATCATTCGTGACGGTAGTCCAATATTAAGAAGAAAAACTGTTCCGAGGGAGATGCGGCACGGGAAAAAGGCCCGGAGTGGAAAAATCTAGGAATCCTACACGTACAGGCCTCGTCAGGGTTTTGCTCATTCATGCGTCATGGTGCATTCATTCACACCACCGCAGTACAATCGACTGAGTCCGTCCGGTTTGTCGAGGTCTCCTCTGACAGCTGCTCAACGCTCAAAAACGGGTATGTTCGTAAGAGCTACGTACACTGAAAAAATAAATCCGCCTGCCTAAATTCGAGGCACACCTTCGCGGCACCTACGCTCAAGCTCGATGCGGTTCCTGTGCGCGCTTCTCTCGATGCTGGCTTTGCGGGTATCTGCGTGGTCGCCGCACCTGGCTCGCTTCGGCATCTCTCCGGCCACACAAGTCGCTGCGACCTACTCGCCATCCATGGGTCCTGCCAAGGATGGCCCGTTCACGCCGGCAGTGCTCCTCGCGAAGGCTCTCCATCTTGCAGGCGATCGCTGCCGGCCCGCAACCGCTCTCACCGTCTAGCCATCACGGTCCTCAGGTGGTGCTTGGCGAGCCTCAGCTACTCAAACTCCGTGGTAAGGCCATCAGCATCCACTCGCAGGAGATCAAAAAGTTTTGCGCCGACTGTGCGCCGCCCGGAGATCCACCTGAGATCCCCCACCACTCCGCTCGGCCGCCTCCACTCGGCCGCCTCCACTCGTCCCTGCAGACGGCGTCGACAGCAAGATGCAGCAGGCGCTCATCAAGAAGGCCAAGGCCGTCGGCTCCGACCTCGGCTTCCTCTCTTGAGCTGGTCCTCCTCAGCGGATCTCGCACCGCCTTTGGCTGGAGCTTCAGGTGCGTCGGGGGCGGGAGGGAGGTGCAGTGTGCTAGGAGGTGCTCTCCTGATCGCCATCGTTCCCTCCTGCTCAGCGGGCCCTCTCTGTCTGCACCTCTCACCTGGGCGCCTGGGCGCTGTGGCTGTCCGCTGCTGAACAACGCGTTTGCCGAATCGCCCTGTGTTGAGAGCGCGGTTCGTTCTACGCTTTAATGGTTGACCTCTGTCGCCCCACAGGGATAGACACCAACAGTGCTTAGTTTAAATACGCAATAAATCAATCAGATGGATCATGGTCCGACGTTGCTGGGCCTGCTCAAGTGGACAGGTGCTCGGCACCGCTCTCCGTCTCGCTCTCTCTGCTCACTGGAGTCTGGACACTGCTGAGCTCATGTGTTCTGTCTTCTGAGAACTGAGATCCCGCTCTGACATTGTTTGAGGGAATGTGTGTCAGTCATGGCCTGCACACTTCATACCACCCGCTCGCACTTTCTCTTCCCTGTGCGAGTCAGACGACCGACACCGCGGCGCCCTCTCTCCGTCTCGAGTCCTCCACGAGCCACGTCCCAGAGTCTCGACTCGTGGCATGATGTGGATGTATGTGTGCCGCACGCGGTGGTGGTAAGAAGAGACGTCGTGAGTCGCGCGTTACGTGTACTGTACTTTTAGCTCTTACTGGGAGAATAGGTAAGGTGCACGTGTATGAGGCGCGCCAAAACAGCGATCAAAGCACTCTTCAAAAAGCGCCTCACCTCCAAAATAAAAAGCTTAGAGTGGATACCCCTCTTGCCATCCGCACAAACCCCTACACTAAGAACGGCTGGATTGGGTGTGCGGCATCTCCAAAGCCACAGTTGTGATCACAAAGGCCTAAAGGGCTCGTATTTGAATTCTTCCCAATGTTCATAAGGGCCTTGATAACTGAATTTCTCGTCGATCTTGGTTGTCGACGTGGCTGTGGTGGCAGAGTTGATGAGCATGTTGATGTCAAGGCTGCTGCTGCCCGATGCCTCGAGCGAGGCCCAAGCCCCACCAGACGTCTTGGTGGCAACGGAGCAGCAGCAGCAGGCTGCGACCTTTGAGTAGTTCTTGTCCGAACCGCCTGAGCCCTTGGCCATCACCGCCAACTGCGACATCGCCTTGACGTTTGCATTGACCACCTGCGACACCGTCACCACGGCGTTCTGACTCCGAGCGTATGCCCCGGCGAGGATGATCTCTTGCTTGGCGATTGCGCCCTGGACCGCCATCTCCAGCTTCAGCTTGTCCTCGAGCGCCAACTTCTCGAGCTTCCCAAGCGGCGTGTCGCCTTCCTCCACCGGGTCGAGCCCAAGTTCGATGGCCCTCCCAACAGTGAAACCGATGGCCGTGCCCGTCGCCTTCAAGGTGGGGTATCCAGAAGCACCGGTGGAGTAGTCGGTCTTCGCGGCATTTTTGAGGTCGCCAATGGCGTCAGTCGAGTTGCATTGGACAAATTTATCGGGGTCGATCTGAAAACGGCACAGCGGAGCGAGGGTGAGCACACAAGCGGGTAGGTAGGTGGGGCGAGGGGTGAGCGGGGCAGGATTGAAGCTCGCGGTCGCGTGCCTGAATACTCAGCAACAGCTTCAGGCTTCCGGCAGTGCCATCCGGACCAACGACGCCGGGAATAGCCAACGTCATCATCTGCGGCGCCGACGAGAAGTAGGTGAACGTCATATTTTCCTCTTCCCCCGTCGAGCTTGACATTTCGTACTTGGCCACGTAGGCGGTTGGGGCCGGCATGTACATTCTTGGGCCATTCACCGCCGTGGCCGTGTAACTGCCGTCAGAGCCCAACTCGTAACTGCCAAAGTAGTCCGTCGGAGACTTTGCGAAAAACATGTCCTTGACCTCGATGGTTGAGCCAGATTTAGGGCAGGTGCCCGCAGGAGTCGTGAACCTGCGGCGGCGGGGTGGGGCGTGTTCACAAGTGCCCACCCGCATTCAGCGCCCGCGAGCGAGCGCACATGGACGTGGGGCCAGCTGTGTGGGTGATTTCGCCGCCCGGCGCTGTCGACACCATATACTGGAAAGCAGTAACCTTGGTCAACACGAGAGTCTCCACCTTACCCGTCGTTTTGAAATCGCCGGGGCCTTCGAGCAACTTGACCGTGCCCGCCGTGGTCTCGGCAGCAGCCTCGCCGACTCCGAGGACAACCATGTGTGTGGGCGGGGAAGTCGGCTGAGGGACTGCTCTTTTGGCGCGCGCCCCGTAAATTTGGGGCTTCGCCGACGGGCGCCGCGCCGGCACGAGTAAAGAGATTTGCAATCTCAGCTGCGCGCGCATGAAACCGTAGCGCGCTTGTCGGGCTGACCTTCCTAGAGGACGAGATACACCCAGAGAGAGAGACACACTACACCCAGGATGGGGGTAGTAAAAACAGCCTCCGCAACAACACTTTCTTGGGCGGGCGACCCTTTGTTTGTTGACAAGCGAGCTCTCACGCGCATGGGCCGTTATTTAGGGGCCTAGAGAACAAACACCTCCTCTCCCCTTTCTCCCATTAAGCTAAAAGTACAACCCACATCAAGACCCTTAGAGAGACGTGCATGAAAAGGTCGGATGGAAGAACAACGACAGAGGCGGTCGTGAATTTGGGTGTACATGCCATCCACCGGCGTCGGCGTTCGAGCCTGCGCTTTTTTGGCATGTTGATTGAGGGGAAGGCTCCGTCCAAGGAGGCCATCCCGGGTAGGGCGTTTTTGATCCTCGTGAATCTGCTTGTCTGGTGGGCAGTGGAAATCCACTGGGCGTCGGCATACACCGCGCACGACGTGGTTCTTGGCCTCAGCGGGATGCAATTTTTTGCGATAATGGGCCCGCTCTCTTGGGGCTGGGCTGCCATCTGGCTGCACTTTGTCAGCTTCAATAATATCCTGAACGCCGGTGGGATTCCCTCGCCCTTGCTCGGGATCCTGCCTTGCCTGGCGATCATGGTGTACGCATTCCTGTTTTCTCCTATCGCGGTTGACTTGTTGAGCATCCCCTGGTGGCAACTTCACGCTGCCTCAGCCTCGCGTTTTGCGTTGGAAATCCCACTCATGATCGGTCATCGGAACGGTGTCACCCCACCCTACATGATGGCCCCGTTTGAGAGAGCGCGGGCCCCCTACAAGCTCTTCGGCAGAACTTTCCACAGAGGGGTGAATATCGACGGCGCGTTTTCTCTGCTCGGTCTTGTGCTGGCGTTGGCGGATTATGCGCTGCCCAACGCGATGCCCGTCTGGCTCGTGCTCGGGTACCACGCGATGACCCTCGTGACCATCAACATTGTGCTCGTGCTGATAATGGGCCACATGGACGAGCCCAACTTGCTGTCGATCCGAGCCGCAGGACAGCCAGATGAAGTGGCGTCTTCTCAAGGCATGTTCTCCTTCCCGTTCTTCCTCCTCCAGCCGTTCTGGGCGCCATTTGCCATTATGATTACGACGATAGTCTTCAGGAAAGCGATGCTGCAATGAGGCTGTAGCACTTCGATGATGGACTCCTAGATAGACGATGACTCCTAGCATGTCCTGGAGAGAGAGATTTTTACCAATACCAAACATTTTGTTTTGTCCTTGATGACTCCTGCCCCCCCCCCCCCCAATAAGGCCCCCTCGAGTGTGAATAGAGGAGCTCGGTGGGAGGAGAGATGGGGACTGAGGGACTTTTTGAGGTATCCGTGTTTGCTCGCTCAGCGGCCTCTAGTCACACATGTCGCATTCCTCCTTCTCTGTGAGCATGTGTGGCGAGCGGGAGACCGGCAGGGCCTTTTTTAAAACGTCTTCGTTTGGGCTCGGAAAAGAAATCTAAATTATGAGCACTCTCATGGGCTTACTATAACTGACCGACTATGGAGGACCCGTCGCCAGACGACGCAGGGCAGAAGACGGTGAGGCGGAGCAGACGCGCAGGGTGAGACGAGGGAGGGAGCAGGACTTTGCGGAGATCAGCAGGAGGATGTACGAAGAGATTAGGAGCAGCAGGGACCCGAGGGACCATGTGGAAGACGGCTAGTGCTAGTCCCCCATCGGGAGGACGACCCCGGCTAGTCGCCGACCACACCCACAAAGAACCCTGCACAAAGATCGCAAGGGCGGGGGCCTGTTCCTTTTTACCCATCTCACAGTAGAGAGGTGTCCGTTTTTATTTATTTATTTACTATAACTGAGGGACTTCTCTCCGGCGGAGGGAACGACACGGCCCGATTTCTTACGGGTGAAATGCTTCTGAAATTCTCTTGGGTCGCGTACACCTCCCGCCGCTCGGTGAGGATGCTTGCGCCTTGTGTATGCCGATGGCAGCCCATGTGACGAACGACAAGCACTACCTTCCGGAACTTGGAGCACTTGGAGTGCAGTCATTTACCGCACTTCCGGGGGGAATATAAAGAATTCTACGTCGAATAAAAAGAAATCTTCTTCCCGTTTTTCGTGCCGGCGCCGCTGGGCGGCTCTCCGCCGTTCTCTTTAACACAGCAGCAGAGCCTCCGCCCGCCGAGGAACCCGCGACACTTCGTCGAGCCCGAGGTCGAGGAGAGCGAGCTCTCGCTCGCGCCGTGCCACGACATGTCGGCCAACAGCGCCACCACGCGCAAACTGCGCGCAGCGACAGCAGCATCACCAATCTCTCCTGTGGTGCTCGAGGCGCTCGGCGCGCTCGCCGCCATCGATTCATCCCTCGCCGCCGGCGCTCGGCGCGGCCTGCGGCCAGTGGTGGAGGGCCGCGCCCTCGCGCTCGACCGGCGGCTGCTAGGTGCGAGTGGTGAGCTGCGTGCGGAGCTGGAGGGCGCGGAGCGCGAGCTGGACGCGCTGTGCGAGGCGAGCGGCACCGCCGTCGCACGGCTGCAGACGACGCGCGCCGCGACCGAAGTGCTCCTCTCGCAGACGTCGCAGCTGCAGGAGCAGGTGTCGCAGGCCAAGAAGCAGGAGCGGCTGGCGGGCGCGCTCGCCGAGGCGCTGCAGCTGTCGGCGGAGGACGAGGCGACGCTCAACGCGCCGCAGGACGCGCCCCTCTCCCTCGACGCGCTGCTGGGCGCGCTCGACCGCGTAGCTTCTGTCGGCGAGCGGGCGAGGCACCTCGAGGGAGGGGCACTCGCACAGCTCGGGCGCCAGGCGAGCGCGCGGATGGACGCCTACGAGGAGCGGGGCTACGCCTCCCTCTTCCGCTGGCTCGCCGCAGAGGTGTGCGGCGCGCAACGCCCCGACACCTCTCGCCTCCTCCGCTGCCTCACCTCCTCCTCCCAGCGGGCTGCGCTACACCGCTGCGCTACACCGCTGCGCTACACCGCTGCACTCCACCGCACTCCACCCGCCGCTGCAAACGCCGCCTCACCTCGCGACCAGCGGCAGTGCGGCAGCCGCAGCTCGGTGGCTCACGTCCACCGCTCGCTGCGACCCTGCCAGGTCCCTCGCTTGCCGCCGCACGCCGCGCAGAGGCAGGCTGCCGCGCCCGCCATCGCGCGGCTGCGGCGGGGCGTCGATCGGCTGCGGTGCGAGACCCGAGAGAGACCCGAGAGAGACCCGAGAGACCCGAGAGAGACCCGAGAGAGACACAGAGAGAGGCAGGGCCGCGCCTCCCCTCCCGCCGCGTCGCCCTCCCCCCCCCGCTGCACGCGCCCCTCCGCCACCGCCACGCGCTGCTGCTGCCGGTCCTCGAGAGCTCCACCGCCGCCGCGCTGTGTCCCTGGCGGTGGTCCCTGGCCGCGACGGCGCGCCGCCTCGCCCCCGCCGCAGGCGCAAGCCGGCGCTGCTGCGTGCGTGTGTCGTCGAAGCGGCGGCCGCGCGCGCCGACGCGCACGTGTCGGCCTTCTCGCGCTCCCTCGTCGCTCCGGCGGCGGCGACGCGCGGCGGCGGCGGCGGCGCGGCGGCGGCGGCTGCGCTCGGCAGCGTGCTGTCCGATTTGGCTGCGGCGATGGAGGAAGAGAGGCGGCTGGTGGCGTCGATCTTCGAGGGAGGGGGGGGCGAGGAGGGCGGAGGGGGCGATGCTTCTCCGATCGATGCCGCCGCGCTGGACCAGGAGCCTGCTCCGTGCCCCCTGCCCGCGACCCCAGGAGCCTCTCCGCTGCGACCCTTCCTCTGCCCGCTACCACGACCCCTCCGCAGACGTTTCCCAGGCACGACCTAGACGCCCCCCCCCCGTGCCGACCAGGCGGTCGCCTCCGCCTTCGAGCGCCTCGCGCCGCTGCTCACCGCGCACGTCGACGCGCTCACCGCGGAGAGCGGCGCGACGCCGCTGCCCTCCCTGCTCCGCCTCGCCGTCCACCTCCACCTCTCTGTCCCCGCCCTCCGCGCCGCTGCCGGACCCTCGCCGCCGCCGCCACCGCCGGCGCCGCCCGCCGCCGCCGCCGCCGCCGCCGCCGCCGCCGCCGCCGCCGCCGCCGCCGCAGAGAGTGCAGAGGGCGGCGGAGGCGGAGGCGGAGGCGGAGGCGGAGGCGGCGAAGAGGGCGACGGGGCTGCGCCGCCTCCGATCGGGCTGGGTGAGGCGCTGTCGCGCTGCGCCATGCTGACGGCACGGAGGTATGAGGCGGCGCTGGCGGCGGAGGTGAGCGGCGCGCTGGCGGGCGTTCGCCGCGTGCCCGCCGACTTGTCTGCACCGAGGCCGCTGCTGCGCTTGGGTGCCGCTCTAGATAGAGGACACACCACCACCCAGCCGCCTCCCAGCCACCTCCCAGCCGCCTCCCAGGCACCTCCCAGCCGCCTCCCAGCCACCTCCCAGCCACCTCCCAGCCGCCTGCTCACCACCTTCTCGGCCGGCTCCTTGCCCTCGGCGCCCCTCCTCGACGCCCGAGATCAGCCGAGATTGCGCCGAGATAGGCGCTCTCCTCGATGAGCTGCTCGAGGCCGTCGCCGCGTCGCCGGCCGCCGCCGCCCCCACCCCGCCCTCGCACTCTCCCGAGGTGACGCCGCTACTGGGTGGCGCCGGCGCCAGTGGGGACGTTGCGGGGTGGGAGGGCGTGGTGGCGGCGACGCTGCACGCCTTCATCGAGCCGCCGCTGCGGCTGCTCGGCGAACTCGCGGCGAGCGGCGCGGGGGGCGGCGGCGGCGGCGGAGGAGGAGGCGCAGGCGGCGGGGGAGGCGGCGGGGGAGGAGGAGGTAGCGGTGGCCTCGCTGCGACGCTGAGCCACGTCTTGCGGGGCGAGGCAACCGGCGGCGGCGGCGGCGGCGGGCCGCTCCGGCCGGAGGAGCGCGCCATGTTTCTGCTCAACTGCGCCGAGGTGACGCGGGGCGTGCTGAGCGGCGCACTCGAGAGGGACGCGTCCACGACATGTCCATCGCACGCTCCTCTCCAGGCGACGCGCGGCGTGCTCAGCGCGCACGCTGTCGCCGCGTCGGCATGCGCCGAGCTGGACGCGCACACGGAGCAGCTGCTGGCTGCTCTCGTGCGCGCGACGGCAGACACTTTCTTCGAGGAGTGCGGCCTCGCGCCCAAGCTGGACGCGCTGCGCACCGCCGCCGCGCAGCCGCAGCTGCAGCTCTGCTCGATGGTCGGGCTTGAGTCGCTCGCGCTCTCGTCGGCGACCCGCTCCTTCGGCTCGCCACCCTCAATCGTCTCTTCACACACATCGTCCCATGAGCAGGCGATGCGCTCCTTCTACTCACTCCTCTTCACGCGCGGCGGCGGCGAGCTGCTGCCGCACGCTCACCGGCTCGCCACGCCGCGCCTCCGCGCCGCCGCGTCGCGCCGCGCCGCGCAGATGCTGGCGGCGACGCACAGGCGCATGCACCAGCTCATCTCGCGGCCGGAGAGCGGCTACGCCGACGGCGGCAGCGCCATACTGCTGCACACGCCCGAGGAGGTGGACAGTCTGCTCGACGTGCAGACGGGCAGCGGGTAGGCGGCGCGGCCGCCGACGAACAAACGGGACGGTGGGGTGCTGTTCTTGGGAGCACGGGAGTAGGCGGGAGGGCGCACTTTTCTCCGCTCGTCTTTCCCGCCAAAGCCGCCAAACGAAGAACGCCGTCTTGCGCGCCAAGAGCTGCAGAAGCCACCGCAGTCCGCACAGGGGACCCGCTTCCTTTTTTTCGGCTACCCCCACCTCCTCTCTGTGAGGTGTGTCCGTTTTCTGTAACTTTAGTTTTTATAACCGGTTTCCCGTCCTGCGTACACCGGAGAACCCCCTCGGTGGGGTCGTGTTGGCGCCCTTCCCTCGAGATCGACCCTCATATGGCCTCCCGCTGTCTCTCTATATGCGCTCCCGGCTCCCGCTGTCTCTGAGATGGCCACTACTGAATTCTTTTTTATTTTACCATCGCTTGGCAGGCCCGAGGGTTGCTCACCCACGTGCACCGAACCTTGCGCACCGCTTATAAGATTGCCGTGTGGCCGCCCAGTGGGGCTCCTCTCTCTGCCCGTGTGTGTCAGGGTGTGTGTGTGGCGTGGACAGATGCGAGGAGCACTTGGAGTGCAGTCATTAACCGCACATCCAGGGCCGGGGAGCTCAGAAGCGTTGATTATCCAAGCGTGGCACAAATTGCGACACTATGGTGCAAATACCAAGCTACTGATCATCAACCTGGGTATCCCAGAGGACCAGCAGCTTCGACGACATTGCCACGTAACCTGCCAAATGCCGGATGCCTTGAGTCTTCAGAGCTCGGTTCGTTTGGTGGATGCACGCCGCGTCAACAAAGTAAGTGCGTGTGCGCTGCATGGCGAGGAGGAGGAAGATCGAGGCGACGGCGGCGAGCAGCCCAGCGGTGTACTCATATGGTGACACGTAGAAAGCGATGCGGTTCTCAGCCACCAGGCGGACGTTGCCAGGCAGCTTGACCGAACGTTGAATCAAGCCCATCGCAAGGCACGCGAGCAGGGCGACGGCCAGCGGAACGAGGCCGGCCTCGTGGAGAGCGAGGGCCATCCACTTGCGGCTTCCCTCTGACCGCCAGGCGTGCGAAACGAAGCAGTCTATGGCGCAGACAGGCCGCGACCGATGGAAGAGGCGCTCGCGATCTTGAAGTGCCAGCTTGTCCGGTTGCGTGGCAAAGATATTGGTCGAGTGGCAGCTGGACAGCGAGTCGAAGGATGTGAGCGTGCTGGCAACGCTCACGCCGCGCCGGAGCTCGAGCGGTGGGTAGAGTCCGCTGGTTGCAGAGATGTACTTCGCTACGTGGCGGCTTCATCAGCTCTCTCGAGGGCTGCGGGCGATGTCTTTCGTTCGTTGTGCTGCATGAGGCCGGAGCCGCTGAGGCTGCAGCGCTACCGCCTCCGCAGGCTGAGTGTGAGGAGGTCGCTCCGGGGTAAGAACGCACCCCGGTGGTTCCCGCAAAGAACGCGCGTGCTTCTTTCGTCCTTGGGTGTGAAGGACCTTCTAGGCCCGCGGGTAGTCTCCCTCCATCCCCAGGGCCTCCAGGGCTCGCACCTCAACCTCTCATAGGGACCAGCGCACAGCGTCATAGGATATTTTCTCCGTCGCGTCGCGTTCGTGGGGCTCTGCCGCGAGAAGAAAGTCGTGATTTCTTGTTGTCTCTCTCTGCCGCGACAGCCACAAGGCAGGCCTCTCTCCCTCTCAGCTCTCACAACGGGCGAGTGGCGGGCACCGTCGCGGCTCAAATGTTTTATTCTGGCTCTTAGAGAGGGAAATACCTCATGCATCTCGGAGGCGGTGCCTCGTGCCTGTCCACACCAGAATCTTGTAACTGATACCCGGGTAGCGACGAAATCTTCCAAATCTTATGTTCCCCCCTCTCCTGAGTGAGTGGTCCCCCCCGCGAGCTCCCGCAAGAGCACACGAGCGTCAGAAGACGGCACTGATGGCGGTCGCCTGTCACCCGGTCACCTCGCACCTGAGCGAGGCCGCCAAAGTCTCGCTCGGCACGCTTCGCCAGACCTCCCCGGTCAAGCTAAGGCGGATGCAGTCGTGGTCGCCCTCGCTCATGCAGGAGGCGTGTGGCGCAGGCTGCTCGCGGGAGGGGCGGCGAGCGTCGATGCTCGCGCTGCTGGGAGCGGAGCCCCTCGAGCTGCCGCCGAGCCGTGCCCAGCAGGCCCCGCGAGCTGCTTCCGCCCCAGACCGACAGAGCGAGAGCGCCGGAGCGGCCGCCGCAGACCCCTTGGGAAGTGAGCCTGTTGAGCTCGAGGAGTGCATCGGCGGCGGAGTGAGGGGGATGCTACACCTACTAGGGGCAATGCTGGGCGCGGGGCGTACGCCCGACCTGCGAGACTCCATTCTCCGCGCCGCGGCGATGCCGCCTGCCGGGGGGGCGCAACCCCGTGCTTGCTTTTGCATTATGTGAGGTGCTTCCCGCCCCGCTGGGTACTTTATGCATGGCATGGTATGAGCACGTAATGGGGGTGCCAGATGATGTGGTACGGGGAGGCGCTTGACGCCCTACGTTGCGTTCAGCATGCTAGGGGCGTGTGGGTTTTGGTGTGCGCGCGGCGCCCGCGGCGCGCCCTGCCCCCTGATTGAGAGTGTCTTGATGAGGAGTTTGAGTCGCTCTAGAAACGATTGCGGTGGGATGTACGTATCCTACATGTAATACATCACTGTCAATACACGCCAAGGCTAGTGGCTGTGCGCGTAGCCCGCCGGACTCCTTGGCCAGCCGCCGCGCGGGGCAGTGCCCGAGGGGTTGCGGCCGAGCAGCTCCGGCACGCGGAGGGGGCTCAGCAGTTTCTCGTGCCGCTGCACGTTCTCCGCCGTGAGGTTGGACCTCCGCCGCGAGATCCTGAGCGGCGAAGGGCGGGCCGGGGCTCGGTGCGGGCTACGAGTCTGTCTCGACTGTCCACGCGCAGAGGCGCGGGGCCGCGGGCAACGGCCCTCGCCTTGGCAGGCCGAGCGAGGCGACCTCCTCCGCCGCGACCGCCTCCGCCGCGCCGTGCTCCGCCGCGCCGTGCAGGCCCCGCAGCGCAGCGCTCGTCGCAGCGAGGACCTCGGCGCGCCGCTTGCGCTCCGCCTCGAGGGCGAGCGCGTCGTTGACCTGGAAGGGGCGGGGCGAAGACCGCGTGGGGTGGGGCGTCGGGGGCGGGTGAGGGGCCGTCGGGGGCGGGCGAGGGTTGCGGAAGGTGGTGGCGGTGGTCTGGGTGGGTGCGGGGTTGGGTGGGTGGGGTGGGGGAGGGTGAGAGCACTCTCTCTCGGGCGGCGCCTCGCGCAGCATGTGCGAGAAGAGGCGCGAGGGCGAGACTGTGCCGGCCAGCCGCGGCAGCAGTGATGTGGCCACCGACGCGAGGCGAGGAACCTCGGCCAAGCGGTCCGCCAGCCTGAGGCGCAATGGGTCACGGGTCTGGCGGGGGCGGTGCGCCGCCGCCGACGCAAAGCAAATTCGGCGGCGGCAGCGGGAGGGCGGCGGGGAGGGCGGCGGGGAGGGCGGCGGGGAGAGTGCGCCTGTGCCCTCCGGCTGCCGGCTCCGTGACGCGCGAGAGGTTTGTGCGCAGCGAGCGGAGGGACATTGCAATCTCGACGGATGCGTCGCTGACGCCGAGCGACCGATCCGCCGCCGAGGAGGCTGCAGCAGCACCGATCCGCCCGGCGGCTGCAGCAGCCTCCTCCTCCTCCGGCGGCTGCAGCCTCGCCTGCAGAAAGGGCGCGAGAGGCTTCGGCGAAGAGGCCCCTCCTCCTCCTCCTCCTCTTGCGGCGGCTGATGTCCTCGTCAGTGGAGAATACTCTCGGGCCATCTTGGGCCATCTCGGGCCATCTCGGGCCATCTCGGGCCATCTCGGGCCATCTCGCCTCGAAGGTGTGAAGGAGGCCCAGCGCGTGGTCGCGCTCGCCCAACGCCTGGGAGGGCGGGGGAGGCGGGGGGGCTCCGCGAGGGACGTGCCGAAGGGACGTGCCGCGGTGTTGGCGGACAAGTTAGTGGGCCGTGTGCCACGCACTGAGGCCCTCCGACCCGTCCTCACCCCTCTCATCCGCCTCACCCTCATCCTCCCACCCCCTCCCACCCCCTCTCTCGCGCCTTCGCGCGCTCGTCTTCGGACGCCGCGAGCGCCTCGTCGGCGGCAATCGCCGCCGCCGCGCTCCGCCAGCACAGCAGCGCACGCTGCCTCGCCGCGCCGGAGCAAAGACGGCCGAGCGACGCGAGGGCGAGCGCTCGCTGTTGCTCTCGCCAGCCTTGCTCCCACCTCGCGTGCCCGCCCGCCGCCCTCACCGCCCTCGTCGGCAGCTTGGCGGCAGAGGCGGTCACGGCACGCAGCCACTCCTCCTCCTCCTCCTCCTCCCCGCTGCACTCCTCAGCCGGCCGGTTTGCGCCCTCGCCGCCGCCAGCCTCGCCGCCGCCAGCCTCGCCTCTCTCCCCTCCGATGCCCTCTGCGCGAAGACGGCCTCTGCGCCGGTGGAGTCGCGACCAGATCTCGACGAGGGCCGGGCCCAGCGTCGACACAGCGAGGAGGAGGAGCGCGAGCAGCAGGCCGGACGGCAGCGGCGGGAGCACCTCTGCTCTGCCGGCGAAGCGGGCGGCGGCGAGGTCAACAGGCCGGACGCCCACATCGTCGGCGAGGCGGACAGGCACGGCCGTGCGCTTGACGTCGTGAGACTCGAGGTTGGCTGCCGCCGCCGCGGCGTTGGCGTGGATCTCCGACACCGCTGCCGCCGCACTCACTCCCGAGGAGGAGGCAGCTTCTGCGGTGAGGCTGGGACGCCGGCTCCGGCGCCACAAGCTAGTGCTGTGGCCCCCGCTTCGTGACGCTGCAGCGACCACCACGGCCCTCCGCCGCTCCGTGGCCGCCGCAACCGCCGCCTCTGCCGCCGCAGCTGCCGAACTCGCCGCAGCCACGGCGGCAGCCCTCGCCCGCTCCACCTCGCATTCTGCGTCCGCAACCTCCGCCGGCCCTCGGCGAAGCGGAGAGATCCAGCAGTGGTTGACCTCGTAAGCAATTGTCTTTGTGCTAGACCACATCGGCGATGCCTGCCTCCATGAATCGAACCAAGCGGATCTGTACAGGATGCTAGGTTTCTTTTCCGGGCTAACTTTGTCTTTCAAAAGCTCTTCAAACCGCGCGCTATTTCTGGAGTTTCGCATTTCAAAGAAAGGGAACCCGCGCCGATTCTCATCCCTTGGTCGACCTTGCGCTGATCGCCCACTTGCCGGCCCGGCCGGCGCGAACGGTCACGTGATGAATTTCAGGACATTGGTCAACCCGCTCCGGCATTCGGACCACAAGGTGCTCGGTGTCACCTACCTCGTTCTCGAAGCGCTCGACTTTTACGGCTTTATGTTTTGCGAGCGGCGCTACAGCGCCGACTTTTTGTGGTTCATGGCCATGAAAGTGTGTGGGTGCCTCGTGACAGCCTCGGCGCTGCGCAACTTTGGCCACCTAGCCAAATCCGACGTCAACAAGGGCATGTTCGCCGAGAGCCGGACGTTTTCGTGAGCGGCACCTCCTCGCTCCTCTCTCCCCGCCTCTCCACTCTGGCCTCTCCGCCGCGCTCCACATCGGAGCTCGGCCACAGCGCACGCACTTACTCTCCCGTTCGCCTTACCGCCAGCCTCGCCGCCCAGCCCCGCCGCTTTCCGCACCCTCCTTGAGGAGAGGAGAGGAGAGGAGAGGAGAGGAGAGGAGAGGAGAAAAGAGAGGTGAGGAGAGGAGAGGAGAGGAGAGGACCAAACCTCCTCAGCCTCCTGCCCCACCACGCCAATCTCGTCGTCAGCCGTGATCCCCTGCCGCCCGTGCTCACCGCAGGTACGGCTTCCTCGTCGAGAACTTTTGGTTCCAGGTCCGAGCAGAGCCTCGGGTAGAGAGGGAAGCCATAGAAACGGCCTCCAATGGGAGCTCTGGCTGGAGATCGTAGTCTTTGGGGGCGGCTCACCGTCCTCCCATACTCCTGACACAGCGCCTCCCGACGACTCCCGCAACCCTTCCCCGCGGCCCTGCTCGCGCAGGTGGTCATCGCGCTGCAGCACGGCGCCTTCCTGCCGTGCTTTGAGGGGTCGGCGGCGGAGCACCCGACCTCCTCGCGCGGCGCGGCGGCCAAGCTCGCCTACTTCTCCTTCGCCATGTTTTGGTTCATGTCGCGCGCTACCTTCCCAAAGACCTCGTACGCCGACTGGGAGGCGGGCAATGAGGCGGCCAACGGACGCAAGCTCTCGGCCTGGCGGGTGGCGTGGATCAACCTGCAGGCGAGAGAGCGCCAGCCGCACCACGCCGCCGCCGCTGCCGGCGTCAGCTCCGCCGCCCGGTGGCGCGGATGTGGGCGGGCTGGGACGTGGGCGGTAGGATGTGGGGCGGCCCGCCGTGCGCGCTGTGCGACGAGCGCTCCTCCCGCCCCGCCCGTCCCTCGGCAGGTCAAGGTGGTGCGGCTCAACTATGTCTTCAAGTCGCAGGCGGCGGCGCACCCCGCCTCGCGCCTCGGCTGCATCTCGGCTCATCTCGGCGGATCTCGGGCCGGCAGGTGGCTGTGCCCTACTTTGTGTCGCTGCACATGCGAGGCCTGCTGCCGCCCGAGTGGCGCTTCGTCCCGCTCTTCGTCTCGCTCGACATCGCGCACAACGTGACCACCGCTTTCTTCCTGCAGGCGCCGCACCTCCCGCACCTCCCGCCCCTCCCGCCGCACACGCCGCACACGCCTCTCCCCTCCCGCCGCTCCCCGACGGGCTGCCGCCGCCTCCCCCCAGACGCTCAAGTTCCATGGCTTCATCTCGGCCACCACCTTCTCCTTCGCCTTCAACGCGACCGCCTATGCCGCCAACGCGGTCGTCGCCTATTACTTTCTGCACGCGAAGGTCGACCTCGTCGCCCTCCTGCCCAACCTCGCCCTCTCCGTGGTCAACCTCGCCTTCGTCTACCGCAAGCGCGGCGATCCGCGCTTCGTGCAGGTGCGAGTGCCTCCACCCTCCACCCTCCATCGTCCACCTCCCGCCTCCCGCCCCTCTGCCACCCACGGCCCCACACGCGCGCACCCCGACCCAACTCCTAGTTTATCTGCTTCGTCCTCGGCTTTGCGCTCCAGCTGACGGCGCTGCCGCCGCACCACGCTGCGGCGGTGGTCGGCGCGCTCGGCCTCGCCGCGACCGTCCTCGGCCAGCACGCGCAGAGGATCACTCAGTGGGGCGCCCGCTTCACGCACGCGGCCGGCGACGTGTCGCACATCGCTCTCATCGTCGGCGGCGGCTTCGTCGTCGCGGCGCTGCTGCACCCGCTCCTCTCGTGGCACATTGGCGAGAGCCGATCTCTCAGAGGGCTAGGGGTGGCCGTCGCTCCCTCTCCACCACCCCTCGGTGCCGCCGCAGGCCGGCTGATGCAGTACGAGCGCCGCGGCGCCGCCAGGCGCGAGCAGGACGCGGCGGCGAGGCGCAAGGAGGAGGGGCGGAGGAGCGCAGGCGGAGGGCGGCGAGCAGCGGGCAAGCGCCCATCCAGCACGACCAGCCACGCGCCTTCTCTGCGTCTGTAGGAGAGGGCGAGGCGGTGGCCAAGTCGCCGCGGGTCGTGGTCCTCACCTCCGCCGGCAAGGGCCTCAAGGCCAAGGCGGAGGGCAAGGACCCGCGCGAGGACGAGGACGCGCTCTCGGAGGCTGCGACAGCGTCGGGCCTCTCCAGGACGCCCTCCATGGGGGACGTGCTCCTCGCCAACCAGCAGCAGGCCGTCCTCCCCGACACCCTCCGGTGAGAGGGGCGTGAGAGGCGCACCCGCCCGCCACACAAGAGGCGTTAGTGTAGTAAGCTCGGACCCACGCAAGGGGCGAGCGAGCGGTGCGAGAGAGAGAGAGAGAGAGAGAGAGAGAGAGAGTCGAGTAGCCTCTTGCCGGGCGCGCGTCGCGAGCGTCGACACGGTCGTGCGAGCAGGAATCCGGTGTGCGGCGAGAGGCGCACACCCGAGGCGCAACGAGTCGAACCAGCGATTGGAGCGCATGCTGTGATCGACCTCGCGCGTCTCGCTCTCGCGGTCTCGGACGTCGGAGAGAGCGTGTACGTGGGCCCCGGTGCGCGCGCCGTGGGCGCACACACGTCTCGTCGCACGTCGGTGGAGTCGACGTCCACTTATGTTAGGATGAGCGGAGATTGCATTGCTTTATATATAGAGAGAGACTAGAAAGTTGTGAGTTAGAAATGGTTCAACACATCATCAAGAGTTTGGGCGGACGACACACACACATGACGCGCAAAAAAAACACAATCACAGACCACGCGGAGAGAGAGGATCGAGAGCGATAGCGCGAGGACCCTCGTGTCGCCCGTGTAGCCTCCCAACCATGTCCATGCAGACGTTCCCTCCACACCACATACACACCTGACGCCACATCAGCCGCTAGCATCAGCCACGCGCACAAGTCCTCAAAACACGCAAAACCCGGCCAAGTAGGCACGCCGCCTCACGAGACCGCGCCACCGCCACACTCGCAGAGCTGCTGGTGCTCAACCATCTTTGGCGGCAGCTTCCACGTCGGCAGGCTCGGCTCGGATGACACCTTTGATGGCGGCAGCGAGCACACAGGCGGCCCGGCGAGGCCGGCGGCGGGGGATGCCGCCGGGAGGGAGAGGAGCGGAGACTCGGAGAGGGCGATGAGCGCGCAAGGGACGCCGGACCGCAGCGTTGTTGGGCGGCCCTTCTTCTGCCACTGCGCCGGCGTCCAGCACCTGATGGGAGGGCGGCTCTGTGTGGAAGGCGGAGGAGTGAGTGTCAGAGATCGGTGTGTTGTGTGGAGTCGCCACCGCATCTGAATCGAGTGAATTTTGCCACTTCGCAGGTCTGGGCCGAGGATGTCATTGACCGCCTGCTTCGGGGGGTGAGGATGGCCGGGAGGGGAGAGGGGCCGGAGGGTCCAGCGGCTGAGCGCTGCTCTCCAGAGGTGACACAGAGAAAGGCAGGACGGAGCCTGCTGCCGCTGCAGCGCTGCTAGGTCCTCAAAGGCGGAACTGACGAGGAGCAGGAGAATCTCCAAGCCCTCCGCGTCGAGCGCCTAGCGTGGCAAGGGCAGGTAATGTGTAGAGACAAGGAGTAATTGGTTGTTCGCGTTTTCTTCACCCTTCCGTCGGCGAAGCCTTGCCGTGTATGCCCGTCGCTCACGTCCTGCAGGCACATGCACTCGGGGGAGAACTTCGCACTGAGCGCAGCCGCGTACCTGTCCATTTCGGCGACGATTTCCAGTCAGTAGAAGTCTTTCGGCTTCCTCTTCCTCGCAGAGGCCACAGCGACCGCACCACAAAGCAAAGCTCCCCCGGAGCAGCGCGCAGCAGACCCAAGCCAAGATGAATGAGTCGCTCCGCCGGGAGCGTCTCGCATGACAACATGCACATACATACATTCATTCATGACTCTCAGTCAGCGCTTTGATCCCAATCCCGACACATGTGTGACTCGCCTAGTGTGGAGACGCCGTGTACCGTGGGGCCTTCCTTGTTGTCCTAGCACGGGAGTACCCGTGTGGACCGGAGGTAACAGCAGCAGGGGTCATGTACCATGCGGAATCGACCCTATCCAGTGCTCAAGTGCTCAAGTGCAGCGCAGATCGTTACGGCTCATTCGTAATCGGTCGGCGAAGTGTGCCCCTCCTTCGCATCGCTTCCCATCCCACAAGCCTTCCAAAACAATGGTGAGCCTCTTCTCTACCTCGCTCGCGTTCACGATGCACAACCACGCGCGGCTGAGCAGCCCCGCATCGGCACGCGCTCCCGTCGTGTCGATGAATAGCCTCGAGTACAAATTCGTCTACGAGCAGGCTGGCTCCAACGCCAAGCCGGCGGGCTATGGAAAGGGCGACATGAAATTTGACAGGCAGACCCCTGCTCCTGCCTATCCGAAGCGGTCGTGGGCGAGCACGCTCGTGTACGAGTCGGCGGGTGCCAACGCCAAGCCGCTCGGTGCGTAACATACTCGATGGACAGAACTGACATGCACACCGAGACTGCCGCGCGACACCCGGCACCACCAATCTCCGTGATCATTTGCGCGGTGGCCAGACGGCTCACACCTGAGAGGGAAACGCATCTCCCTCCTTCCCCTAGGCGACGGCAAGGGCAACTCGCCAGACGCGCCCGCCAAGCCGGCGATGCCCGCGCAGGTCGCCTACCCGGCGCTGGAGCAGGAGTTTGTTTATAACTCGGCCGCCGCGCGCGCGACGCCGTTCGGCGACGGGAAGGGCAACGGCCCCGCGACGGCGCTGGTCGGGCAGGTCGTGCCAACCTCGCTCGGCAAGGCCAACTCGCTCGAGTATGACTTCGTCTATGAGCAGGCAGCCGCCGCCGCCGCACCGCTCGGCGACGGAAAGGCGAACTAGAGGCCGAGCTGGCCCCCACTCGCCCGCATGGCCGCCCGCTGCACGCACTTCCGGCCCGCCGCAGCCTCGCCCCGGCTGGGCGGCGAGAGGAGGACAGGCCGGAGCCGGTGCGAGGAGCAGGCGGCAGGAGGGAGGCTCTGCTCCTGGCCCGGCTTCTCTTCGGCGAACGCGGAGCGCGGCATAAGCCGCCTCCCCCCAGCGCTGCTCTGTACATGTAGCCATGCTTCGCTTTGATGACTGTGTTTCTGCTCCGATGGGTCTGAGAGCGCTACGTTGTGTGGCCCGCCTGTGTGTTTTTGGGCGGTTGTCGTTGATGGGGATCTGTTTGATCACACTGAGATGCGTCGAGAGTTGTGTGTGAGTTCCACGGACAGTTGTGTTGTGACGCACACATGAACTAATAGTAAAACGTATGCCATGCTCGCATGCTCCATGGACATTCGCACAAAGTAGATCCTGCTCGTGCTCTCGTGGCGGCTTTGGGCGCTGGCCGCTGCGCCCTGCGGCCATGCCTGCGGGGCTGGGCGGTGGGCGCCGCGCACGCGGCCGCGCGGCCCTCAGTTTGGTGTTTGCTGTTAGAGACAGAGCCGTACATTCCTCCCCTAGAGTCACACCTCGCCGCACGCGGCGACGCGGACCGGGCGGCGCGTCGCTCCGCTCTGCGAGCCCTCCTTCTCGATCCTCTTCACCACGTCCATGCCTGAAGTAACCTGGGACGGGCGGCGGCGAGCCGGTGGCGGCGGCGGCGAGCCATCTGGCGGCGGGCCGGGCCGGTGGCGGCGGGCAACTAGTTTGGAGAGGCGGCCGCGCCTTTCCAAACACGCAGTGCTTGCCGTCGAGAAAGGAGGTGTCGGAGGTGCAGATGAAGAACTGGGAGCCGTTTGTGTTTGGGCCCGCGTTGGCCATCGAGAGGGTGCCTGGGGCACAAAAGGGCAGGGTGAGGTACTAGGAGGCGCGGCGAATTCGAGGATGTGACAAGCTGCCGCCACCTGGGCCGCCGTGTCCGAGGTCGAAGTTCTCATCCTCAAACTTGGTCCCGTAGATGGACTTCCCGCCGGTCCCATTCTCGTTCGTAAAGTCGCCGCCCTGGCACATGAAGCCCGGGATCACGCGGTGGAACGGCGAGTCGGCGTAGCCAAAGCCCTTCTCGCCGGTGCAGAGCGCGCGGAAGTTCTCCGCCGTCTTGGGTACCTGGCGTCGGGTGGTGGCAAGAGATCGCGCGAGAGAGAACTTTGGTGGCGAGGGCGACGATGGCGGAGGCACACCGCTCCACCGAAGAGGCCCATCTCGATGCGGCCCGCGGGCTCGCCGCCGATGGACATGTCAAAGTAGACGGTGGTAGTCACGTCGGCGTCCTGCGAGGAAAGGCGCAGCGGCGCTGCTTATGCGAGGAGAGGAGGAGGGCTGAGAGAGGTTGTGTCAGGACAGGAGGAGGGCCGAGAGAGGCGCACACCGTCGGTCGCTGCTTTGGCATCATATTCTTCAGAAAGTCAAACTGCATGATCGCCGCGCTCCGCGTACGCGACGCGCGCGCGCCCAGCTTCAGGCCGTTCGTGACTGCCACGAGGCCGAGGAGGCAGACGAGGCTGGAGCGGCGCACTGAGGACATCGTGGAAATAAAGAATTCTTCGCGAAATCACAGCACACTGGCACGACAAGGGCGCGGACTGGCGCGGACTGGCACACACACCGGCTCACAATAAAGAATTAGCCGCGAGACGGCTACGAGCCTCGATCCGCACTTATCACGGATGCCTCTCTATGGAACTCGTTCTCATATTACTCATAGTAAACAGATAGTGAACACATCCCCACCATGTGTCCTTTTGTGCGGCGCCCCACAACGCCAGCGCTGCATGCCCAATATATAAGATGTGCCAGGCAGCCCCAGCCGAGGGGGACCTCACCTGAAGGATGCCCAGGGCCGCTGCTAGGGCTGCATCGTTGACGACCAGATCAACTCCCCATCGTGGCCGCAGCCGGTGCCGCGGGTGCAGTTCCCCTCCAGCTCCTCCTTGGTGCAGAGGCGAGCACCGGCAGCCTCACAGACGGCTTCCGCCTCGGCAAAGGTCTTGTCACTGTGGCAGCCATCCATGCCGCGGTCCGACTCCGCCCACGGGCAGCTGTCCCCACGCTTTGTCCAACCGTCGATGGGCGAGTCGGAGCAGCAGCGCACCTCGTGCGTCTCTGACGAGTCCGCCCATCGAGACGGCTCATTATTGCTGCACCTCCCGGCACGGCCGCACTCGACCCACCGCATTTCCACGGGTGCTCGCGTTCCACAATCGGAGCAGTCGCCTCCAAAGTCGCAGATGTCGTAGTCAGAGCCCGGCCCGCCGTCGTCGCAGTCGCCGTCGTTGAGGTGCGGACAGTTGGGATCGTCGACACACACGCCCGGTGGCGAGAGCAGCGGCGAGGGGGGCGGCGGCGGCGAGGGGGGCGGCGGCGGTGAGGGGGGCGGCGGCGGTGAGGGGGGAGGCCGCGGTGAGGAGGACGGCGGCGGCGAGGAGGACGCCGACGGCGGCGGCGGTGGAGAGGGCTTCGGAGAGGGTGGGGGCGGCGGCGAGATGGATGTCGACGGCGGCGCCGACGACGGCTCCTCGTCGCTGCTCCAGACAAGGTCAGAATCGTGGCCACAGCCCGTGCCCGCCGCGCAACCAGCTGCGAGCTCTGCGGCAGAGCACAGGCGGGCACCCGCAAGTTCGCAGATGGAACTGGCCTCGACGAACGTCTTCCGGTGGGCGCAAGCAAAGCCACCGTTCGACTCCCCCCACACCGAGCACCCGTCATTCTTCTTCCAGGAGTTTGAGATCCGCTCGTCAGCACAGCAGCGCACCTCGTGCTTCTCGTCGACGTCGGCCCATTTGGGCTCCTCGGAGCACCTGTTCCGGCGGCCGCACTCGACGTAGCGCTTCGAGGTTGGGTTCGGCGGCTCGGGATCTGTCGAGGAGTAGGTGCCGGTCAGCGTTGCGGCGCCCGACTCACCCCCGTATCCACCCACAACGATGTAGTACTGCGTATCCGCCTTGGGCACAAAGTCGTCGATGGAGGAGCCGTAGTCGACGCTGCACGAGCCAGAGTCGCCGTCGCACGCCGCCATCGAGAGGCTGCTGCACGAGCCTTCAAAGACTGAGAGGTCGGTGTCGAAGCCGCAGGTGGTCAGGTCAAGCTCGTTGCCCGGACGCACGCCATCAAGCTTGATCCAGAAGACTGGTCCTGCTCCTCCGAATGCGGTGTCAAGGCAGAGCGAGGCGTCGTAGCTGGACGGGCCCACGCCGAGCGAGGTATCGGCGATGTGCACCGAGAATGCGCTTGACGCGTCAATCGACAGCGCGGCCTCACATGACCTGCCCGGGCTCGGGCTCGACGACGGGGGCGGCACTGGGTTCGTAAGGCTGACGACGCGGTCGACGTAGATGATGCCTTCTCCACCGTCAGAGTTTGGGAGCTCGTTGACAACAGTGCACCCGCCACTCTGGACGTAGTCTGTCGCCCCACGCACAAGGACGCCAATCATCGTCCCGTCCTCGTCGAAGACGCCGCTGCCAGAGTTGCCTCCGAACGCGTCGGTCGAGGCGAGAAAGGACTCAAAGCCTGTATCCGCCCCGATGTCGGTGACCTTGCCGCCAGCCTCCACCTTGGCTGGAAGGCCGTCCGGAAAGCCGACCATGAGCAGCTTCTGGCGCGGCGTGGTCCGAACCAGCGTCTTGTGATAGCTGGCCGGGGTGCGGCCGGGGACAGCCCTGTCCAGCGTGATGTACGCAATGTCGGTGCCGCTTGAGTACCCAGACGAGTCCTCCCTGTAGTTGGTGCTGACCGACTTGCAAAAGAAAACGTCGTCGCGCGTGATTGCTGGGAATTTGGGGTTCCCGTTGTCGTCGTAGCCTGTGACGTAGTAGTTGAAGACGAATGCAGCGTCGTCGCATAGCATCTGGTTCCACACGCAGTGCGCAGCCGTTATGACATGGCTGTTGCCGACCAGCGTGGCCGAGCAGTAGGATAGCCGCGGGTGCTGCAGGAACTTCTGGTTCGGGCACATATTGCGCGCTGGCCCAAGTCGAAAGGAGTCCGGGTAGTCGTCAAGGACGCGGTACACGCCGTCCGAGTCGGGGCTGCCAAGGTCCGATCGAAAGATGTGCGCCATGATGGAGTTCTCGAGGAGGCCAAGCGCGAGGGCGTCATCGGAGTCGCTGGAGTCCAGCTCGTGCCAGTCTCGTCGGTCGTCGTTGCCGTACACGACCTTTGGCGCAACCGCTGTCAGCTGGCGGGCGCTCAGCTCGTCGGACGGAGTGACGGGCGCTCCGAGCGTGGAGGGAGTGACGGGCGCTCCGAGCGTGGAGGCGAGCGCGAAGAACATCGTTGTGGTTGTGCCCGGCTGCTGGCTGGAAAAGCAAGCGCAAATCGTAGTGTCGGACGTTCCGGCTGCCAAAACGCCCAAACTTGGCAGCGCGTGTCTCGGACATCCACCATGAGAGCACTTGAGCACTGGATAGGGTCGGTTCCGCATGGTACGGGACCCCTCGATCGTCTCGCCCTCCCTCACTGACTGGTGTGTTCATCCACCATGATATACGCAACCCTGTGAATGTTGGCGCCGTTGAGTGAGCTGAGTTTGGAGCTCACTCTGTCAGTCAGGCAATTCAATCAGTACAAAAACATGCCGCGCCACAGCGCCACACACAGCTTCGTTCGTTCGTTCGTTCGCTTGCTTGCTGTGATAAAGCAAGAAAACAACAGCCCTTAGGCTTAGCAGTCGAAACGGGCCGGGCCGCCGATAGCGATAATCTATTCTTGCACGGCTCAGGGCCTCTCCTCGCGGCGTGTGGCAGCGCTCTCCTCGATCGATGCCAGAGAGCGGAGTCCTCTATCTAGCGAGGCGAGTTTGTATTGAGGGCGCGTTTGGCTCTTGCGGTTGTCCTAGCGGTGGCAGCGGCCTGTTCCGCCTTGACCATTGCCAGTTCTTGAGCGGCCAACTCCACGCAACGCGTGTCGGGGACCTCCTCCCAGCGAGACTTGCTAGCACTGATGCGAATAATACCGGCGATCTCTTTGGACTTGGTAGAACCTTGGGGTACTGCCAGGCGCGCCAGCTCTCTGACGGGTCTGCGCACCGTGCGTCTCGCAAAAGAAGCAAGCCCTTCGGCTGGCCGAGCACATCTTCGGTTTGCACGTTCCAAGAGCCGAGGCCGGTGTAAGCCAGCCATAGCGTGGGTCGCTCCGTGTGCTGCCACGCCGCCCTGCCGCACACCGTCCGCTGGCTGGACTTCTCGTACACACCCAGCGCGAGGGTTTGCTTGCATGCGCCTTCCAGCCTGAGGCCGGCCGGGGCCAATCGACGTGCCGATTCTCGCTCGTGACTCGCACGCTCCTTGGCAGCCCCAAACTCGCCCTCGTCGAGCGAAACACAATGCACGTCCGCCGGCACCCACCCCACTTCGCCGCCCAAGTCCTGCTCCCACTGTGCGGCACAGCTGCCAGCAGGCGACGACTTGTTCTCGCGAAGGCGCAAAATGCCACGCGACCTGCCCAGCTCGTCGTGAAGTTGACAAAACCAGCCGTTCCCATACGGAGCTCGAGAGAGGGACAGGCGCGGCTCCTCAATGTGCCGCCAGCACGGCTGCCCGTTGACCTCGCGCTGCTCCAGGCGGTACAGACCCAGACAGAATTGCCATTCGATCGGTCGTTCGCCGAAGCGCTCGAGGCTTAGCGCCACTGGCGGCGGCTCTGCGTTGCGGCAGCGGCCAAACCTCTCTTCGAGCCAGCCGCCGCCCACGAGTCCAAAGGCGGCACATCCGCCAACGACGCTGCCCAGAACCGTAGCCGCAACACACGCAGTCCATGCCGGAGACGTCGGCTTTTGGCAATCGCCTTGCCGGTGGCGGTGAAGCAAGCGCACGGTTGGCGCTAGTGAGGCGAGGCCTCGGCAACGACGGAGGAGCAGCATGTACTCGGTTTCTTGAAGGGGAGGGTGCAGAGCGTCAGCGCGACGGCCACAATGAATTTCGACGACGGTGGTCTCGAGAGGCCCACTGCCATACCTGTGGTGGCAAAGCGACCACTAGTGAGGGGGGAACTGGCCGTCGCGGGAACTAAGTTGTCACGGCGGGCGACCCCGCAAAAGATTTTTTTAGCCAAAAGCAGCACACCGCGAGGGTGGGAGAAGGACAGAGTCCCCAGAGGAAGGATCGTGGAAGAACGATCAGCAGATCCGAGAGTGGCAAGAGGCGCATTTACAGCGGTTGTCCGCGACCATGTCGCCTCCCCTCCTCCCCTACCTACTTGTAGCTAGAGGCTGGTCGAAGGATGTGGCGGCTGGCGCCGTTCCTTTTCTTAGCATGGGAAAAGAAAGAAAGACAGAAAACAGACAACCCAAACGAGGGATGGCTTGGTGTCAGCCGTTTCGAGGGGTTTTTCTCGTGGCAACTTTTGAAAAGAAAGAAAACAGACACCCCAAGGGAGGGATGGGAGGACGGCACGCCGCCACCACACAGGGGGTTTTAAGGAGAGGGGTGTGATGCGCTAGCCGCCGCCCACCCTTGGGCGTCCGCCTCTTCCCAGCCTCTTCCTATCTCTCTTCGCAGTCTCTCTCCGATTCTCGCTGCAACCTTCATGCCACCTCGCGGTCGTCCCACTCTCGTCATTCTTTCCCTTGTCACTTCTTCCTCGGTCGCGTGGCAACTTTTGGGCGCCCCAACGAACCACCTCGAATTCTTTTTATCGCGCCTACAGCATGCCCGCCAAGCGGCGCGGTCGGTGGAAGAAGCGGCTGCGGCGGTCCGAGCCCACGGCGGCAAACGGCTGCGAGCCGCTCAATCGGTCCCGCACGCGCGACAGCATCAGCGAGCTCCCGGGCCACTTCCTCCGCCACTGGCCACACCGCTCGGTCAGCGCTCGGCACATGCAGGAGACGTACGACTCGCTCGTCAGCTGGGGCCGCACGCGCTTCCAGGTCGTGGGCGGCGCGCTCTACTACCCGGACCTAAAGCACAACACCTTTGGCTGCGTCCTCCGGCGGTCGCCCATCCTCGCGTGGGCACTGCTCGAGACGCTCGAGAGGCACCCGGTCGCCGACGTGGACATCCCGGTCAACTGCAGAGACAAGCCGGGCACCCCGCTGAGCCAGCGGCTCGGCGGCCGCACCGACCACGGCCCGCCCCTCGCCTTCTCGTACACCACGAGCGCGGCGCACGCCGACATCCCGCTGCCCGACTACACCTTCTGGGGCCTGCCCTACGCGCAGATCCCGCCCTGGGAGGCCTGGCTCGCTTCGACGGTCGGCGGCGGCGCGGGCGGCGGCGCGGGCGGCGACGCGGGCGGCGGCGGCGCGGCGGGCGGTGGTGTGGGCGGTGCGGGCGGTGGCGGCGTCGGGCTAGCTGCGAAGCGCGACGAGATGATCTGGGTGGGCTCTCCGACGAACCCGCTGCGCGAGGCTTTCCAGCACTGCGCGGCGCGAACCTTTGGCCACCGGCTTGTGCACCGGATGCCTGACAAGGAGGAGATGCACGACTTGGCGTGGCGCTGCCCGCCCGGCGCGGGCGCGACTCTCGCAGGCTCGAGGCACCCGTCCACCCATGAGTCGGCACTTGGCAGCAGCACTTGGCAGCAGCACTTGGCAGCAGCACTTGGCAGCAGCACTTGGCAGCAGCACTTGGCAGCAGCACTTGGCAGCAGCACTTGGCAGCAGCACTTGGCAGCAGCACTTGGCAGCAGCACTTGGCAGCAGCACTTGGCAGCAGCACTTGGCAGCAGCACTTGGCAGCAGCACTTGGCAGCAGCACTTGGCAGCAGCACTTGGCAGCAGCACTTGGCAGCAGCACTTGGCAGCAGCACTTGGCAGCAGCACTTGGCAGCAGCATTTGGCAGCAGCATTGGCAGCAGCACTTGGCAGCAGCACTTGGCAGCAGCACTTGGCAGCAGCACTTGGCAGCAGCACTTGGCAGCAGCACTTGGCAGCAGCACTTGGCAGCAGCACTTGGCAGCAGCACTTGGCAGCAGCACTTGGCAGCAGCACTTGGCAGCAGCACTTGGCAGCAGCACTTGGCAGCAGCACTTGGCAGCAGCACTTGGCAGCAGCACTTGGCAGCAGCACTTGGTAGTAGTATCTGTGCCATCCCACGAGTCTCGTGCTCTCTCCGTCACGCTGCAGCCGGCCTCTCCTCACCAGCCGGCGGCGCGGAGGCAGGCAAGTGGCGCGAGCCGTGCTCCATCAAGCCGCGAGGGTGGACGCCGCTCGAGGAGCAGTGCCGCTACAAGTACATCCTCCATTTGCCCGGCATCTCCGACTGGTGACAGCGCCAGAGCACCCGAGACTGTATCCACCATCCACTCAGCGCCCCCTCGAGGCTGCCGCCGCCACCCTCAACCCCCCCCCCCCCCCCACCCCCCTTCCAACTTCCACCCGGACCCCCAGGCTCGAGCACTTCAAGCACCAGCTCGCTTGCGGCTCCGTCAACATCTTCCTCGGCCGGATGCCCCGCCGGAGGCCCTCTGGCGCTGCCGGCGCTGCTGGTGCTGCGCCGTCGGGCGGCGTGCAGCCGCCGCACGCGTTTGAGCACTTTGACTTCTCGGGCGCGCTGCGCTCCCTGTTTCGGGGGGGGGGGGGGGGAGGGGAGGTTCGCTGAGATGTGCGCGAGATGTCAGCCGAGGGGCGTAGGCCCTCTGCTCCTCGAGGGCGAGACGTTCCTCTTCGTGCCTGCGACGGCGAGCAACGTGTGCGAGCGGCTGCAGGCGGCGCTGAGGGGCGAGCGGCGTTCGGTGGCAGCGCTGAGTTGTTAAGCTGCAGTTTGCGGTTGGGACGCAGGTGGCGCTCCATGGGCTCGAGGCGGCGCCGGAGCGAGGCGAGTGCCTCGCGGCGCGCGGGCAGCAGCTGGCCGCGGAGCTGTCGCTGCCGCGCGTGTACTCGTACCTCGCTGGCGTGCTCAACGAGGTTGAGGAAGGAGTTGACTAGCTCGAAGTAGTTAGTGGGCGTGTGTACGCGTACTTGGCTGGCGTGCTCAACGAGGCGCCGCGCTCATCCGCGGGTTGACTCACGGGCAGAGGTGCGAAGAGGCGCGTGTCACGCGTGGCCGCCCCCCCCCCCCCCCCACGAGGCGTCGGCGCGGCAGCGGCCCGACGTGGCGCGCAAGGCTGCGGAGAAGGGGGGGTCGCGCCGCGTCACCAAGGCGGGGTTGAGCCGCCGCTAGCTACGTCCTTTCCTCATTTTTTGGGACCTTTTTTCCGGGGCTGCGGGGGTACCCGCACCCCTCCCCCCCAATTTCGCGCCCCGCCCTATGCCCTCTGGCCTCGCCGGCAGGCAAACTTCTTCTCGTTTGTCCCGCCCGCGAAGCGTCCATGGATGGAGCAGGTCGCTCCCCCCCCCCTCCCCCCCCCCTCCCCCTTCCCACCCCGCCTCTTCCCACCCCGCCTCTTCCCACCACTCCTCTTCCACCCTCTCCTCTTTCCACCTCGCCCTCCCAAACAGGTCTTTGTGCCGTGGCACGCCGCCGCCTTCAATGCGACGCCCCTCCTGCCACCGCACGGCGGCGAGACGGCCTCGGGCCTCTTCCACTGAGAGGACACGCCGAGGAGTGAAGGCCCCGCGCCGTGGGCACCGGCGAGGAGCGTGGACTGTGTGCGCCGGGGAGCCGCTCGAGTCGTGGGTTGGCGCCGGCCTGCCTTCCCCTATTGGCTCTAGCCCCCTTGCCGCGCGATATATGTCCGATGACGCCACGCGATGTGACCGCGGGTCCTACACGGCGCGGGGATGAGTCGTTTTCTCGCGCGGGGCACACGTTGGAGGGTGCCGGCCGCGCCGCGGGCTTCTTTTTTGCGTCTATTTATTTCCACACGATCACGCGGTTGTCTGCAATTCCCCGAGGACGCAGAGGTACATGACTGACGTGCGCGTACATTGCGCGGGGCGGCACGTGTCCGGTGCTCTATGGTTCCGGTGAGCGCGGCCGCCGTGCCGGACAATGCAGCAAGCGCGTCCAAGATACTCAGCACGGCCCGCACTGTAATGACAGAGCGCCTGCGTGTCCGGGGAGACAACGATTGTAATGGGCAGAGTGTTGGAGAGAAGAACTCACAACCTTCTGGGGCCGGGGGCACGCGTGTGCTGGGTGTGCGGTTGTTTGTGCGAGTGCGCGCGCACCGAGCCCGATGTCGTCGGCGACGAGTGGGTCGCGTGGATTCCGTGGCCCGAGGCCGCCGTGCCGCGGCGCAGCAGGCTTTAGCCTCGGCGGCGGCCGCCGCGCGAGCGGCAATGCTCTCCTCTCCTCGCAGAGCTCAAAAATGCGCCGGATCGCCTCGAGAGGGAGGCACCGCAGTGGCCGCACGCATTCCTCCGCCAGGCGCGGCGCCGACGTGTTCGAGGCTCCCATGAGGAATGCGACGCGCTGCGCCGGCGCCAGCCGTGCTGGGATAACCTGGTTCTGCAGCTTTGCGTGTGCGGGGAGAAAGGACAGTCCGCCTGGCGGACAGCAGTCGCACTCGACGCCAAAGGCGGGATTGTGCTTGATCGTCCGACGCACCATTTTGCAAGCGGGGCAAGCGAGGGCCCGCACGACAATCGTGACGCGCGTGTGTGATGCCCCACGCTTGTAGGAGCTGGACTGCCACCCAGCAAACCGCGAGCAACCGAAATAAAAAGAATTTATGGCGAGCGGAGTCATGGCGGAGTTCGAAACCTCCGTGAGCACCTTTGGCGGTTCCTCTCGCTCCCCATCGAGCTCCTCTAGCAGCACGGCTCTTCCTGTGTGCCGGCACAGAGCTCCGTGCCAGCCCTCCAGCGTGATAGGAATGAGTGTATCGCTTTGTCCTTTGACGGATCGACCGTGCTTATTATCAAGACTGAAATGACGCGCACACAGTGACACATCATACGACACATGCTCTCCCACCCGCCGGGACGCAAAACGCTCTCGACGAGAGCCACAAGAAGCCCGTCCGCACAGCAAGCCGCTCTGTCGAACACGTTGCTCGCTCGATGCCGGCGACCGCATGTCGCACGCGGTAGACGGTGGCGTAGCTAACAGAGAGAGAGAGAGAGAGAGAGAGAGAGAGAGAGAGAAACCGCCAATGGCCGTTATCCGTTAGTGCGGACGTCGCCGCGGCTCGCCTCTGCCGCGGCGGCTGCTGCGTGCACGCGGCGGCGCCGCTCTCTCGCGAGACGGCTGGCGACGCGGCTCGCCGCCGACGTACGGTGCGCTCGTCCGACGGTCCGCAGCGTGGCGTGCGCGGCGCTGAGCGCCGCTCTGCGAGCGCCTCTGCGCCTGCACTGCCTGTCTCTGTTGCTGATGGTGGTGGTGGTGCTGCTGCTGCTGGTGCCGATGCTGCTGTTGGCGCGGCGCGGCTGTGCGACTGGGCTCGACGCGCGCGTCGCGAGCGTCTGACGCGGCGGGCGGCGTCGGGCAGGTGCGCTTCTCTCTCGGGTGGTGGTGGTGGTGCTGCTGCTGCTGCTGGTGGTGCAGATGCTGGTGCTGATGCGGTGCGGCTCTCCGACTCGACTCGGTGCGCGCGTCGCGGCGATCTGACGCGGCGGGCGGCGTCGCGGGCGGCAGCGATCGCGGCTCGACGGTGGAGGTGGAGGCTGGTGGCTGTGGTGGACTTTGAGTTTATTTCATGGTCGAGTACGGGGACCGGGGGGTCAACCGGGAGGCAGGGGGTTCAACCAGGCGACGGCGGACCGTGGGCCATCGCGGGGACGGCCCGCCGGAGGCGGGCTCGATTGATCCGGATGGTCTCACCCGGTGGGTGGCACCGAGGCGTCTTGGACGCTCAGCTCTACCTTAAGCTCCTGAGGGGCGCGTGGTTTTAACCACGTAGTAGGACTACAACCCACCACAGACACCCTCCCCACTCCTCACGTGTACACACTCCCTCACCCTCTCCTCTCTCCTCTCTCTCTCTCTCCTCTCTCTCTCTCCTCTCCTTGTCTGTGCTGTCTGCCTGACTCAGGCACTAACTCTGCCGATGCGTGATTGTGTGTGGGCTGCTCCGAGGGGGCCCTCTGTGCGATCCGACGGGTAGGGGGGCTGTGCCCGGGCGGTGTCCGGTGTGGAGTCCCCTTCTGATCCCGCCTGTGCTGTTGGGTGTGAGGTCGTGGAAGCTTCGATCCCAAGGGGGGGAGCCGAGCCCACTCATAACCAACTCTTAGGGGCAGTAGGTGGGCGAGCCTCGAGCGCGCTCATCTCGATCGTCAAGACGTCGCTACGCGCGGTCTTCCGCGGGGGGAGCTGCGTCGACGGGTGCGGGATCGCGGCGCAGTCAGTGCCGCGGCGAGGCCTCCGGCTGTTTGCGGCGGGCGGCTTGCTGCTCGCTGCGATGGCGAAAAACTCGTCTCGCCACACGCCAAGGGCTTATGCTCTGGCGAGACGTGAGGCGAATGCGCCCAGGAGGGGAGGGCGCATGCGTAACGACGCTGCTAGAGATGGCTTTCGGGGCCCAGAGATAAAACTTCTGTGATGCCATGCGTGACCTAGTAGTGTCCCCAGCTATGGGCGTGTCCACGTTGGAGCCAGGTGTGGTGTGGGCGCGAGAATAGCTCCGCCGTTCATGGAGGCAACCGATGCGAGTCGACTGGTGTGTGTCGTCGTGGTTTCGTATCAAGAATTCTCTCTCTCTCGTAGCTAACACCACATCGGTCCCTATAATCTGCGGTCCTTCACACCGCAATCGGTCCTTCGCCTTCGTCCCTAACCCCAAAAGGAATTACCTACCACAAAACAATGTAGTCTTCCGTGTTTTCCGGGAAAAAAGAAACCCCGAGGCCTTATCTTCGGGTCCGCGACTGGCTCGGGTAGTTTTGCCCGGTGGCCTGGCGGCGGCGGGGCCACACCAGTTTGCCCATTTGGACCCAGCCCTCGCCGCGTCCCTCCCTCTGATACTGCTTGACGAGCGCCGCCCGTAGCCGCGCAACGCTCCGCGAATGCGCGGGTTTGGTCGCGAGGTTTATCGTCTCCTTTGGATCCGCGCGCAAGTCAAACAGCTCCTCACTGCCATCTTGGGCGTTGAAGACGTACTTGAGAAGCGACTCGCCGTCGACGACCGCACTCCTATCGACAGAGCTAACTAGGGCTCGCCACGAGTTCATTTCTTGGCAACCCCTCTCTGGTTGAGCTCGCTGCAATCTCGGCGCGATCGTGATCTCATCGCAATCTAATCATGACCAATGATTGCTTTTATGGTTGCACGTGGAGTGCTCCAGGGTGAGCGAGGCGCGCCACGCAGCTGCACACCAACCGCCACCGCTGACGGGCGGAGCATTGGTGCTATTTCCGCTCAGCAGGCAGAGCAGCGAGCTGCCTTCGATGCCAGCCGGCCCGATTGCCTCTGGAAGAATGCCCGCGGCGTGGACAAGCGTGGGAGCGACGTCTCGAAGCTCAACAACCGCATCGAGCGTGCTGCCGCGCGGAATGCGCACGGGAGGGAGGGAGGGTGGCCACGCCTCGGGCCAGCGGAGGAGCATCGGGATGTGCGCAGAAAACTCGTAAGGGTATCCCTTTCGCCAATGGAAATGGTCGCCCTGACCGTCGCCGTGGTCTGAGAGGAAGAGCCACAACGTTCGCTCGAGCAGCCCCGTAGTGCGCAAAACCTCGTGCACCGCGCTTATCTTCTCGTCGACAAAACGCACGCTCGCGTGGTACGCGCGGCGCGCGAGCCGCTCCTCCTCGGCCGGCATCTCGCCGCACCACGAGTCGGGAAAGGGTTTGTGCGCGGTCCCACGCTGGTCGCAGGTGGCAAAGTGCGCCGACCACCCATCAACGCTGCGCGCCGGAGGTGGGATGGCATCGTACTGCACCGCGTCGAGCAGCCGCTGCGGCGGGTCGTACGGCGAGTGGGGCCGGTGAAAGGAGAGCTTGAGGAGGAAGGGCGGCCGACCTAGGCGCCCCGCGTCTCGATGGGCGCGGAGGAAGGCAACCGCCTTGCGGCCCGCCCACGCCGTCGGATGCAGCTCCTCGTCGCACGCAAACGCCGCCCCGCGCCACGAGTTCATATCCAGAGTCGGCCAGCAAACGTTTGCAGGTGTCGAGCCATTGGCCATGTCGCGGCGGTACCCCACTTGCTCAGCAAAATACTCGCGGTACTGGTCGTGCTGGCCCGTTTTGCCGTCGTAGATCTGCCAGCTTTGATAGCTGTGACTGTGCTCCCGGCCACCCTCGAGCCCTGCGGACAGGTTCCAGCCAAAGTTGTTCTTGCCAACCACCGCTGCCTGGTAGCCCACCGACGCGAGCGTGCGTGGAAACTCCCACGGGTATGAAAGAGCGATCGGGCCCACTCCGAGCAGCCCATGCCCCCAGGGCGAGCGGCCCGTGAGAAGTGCGGCGCGCGCGGGCGCGCAGGTCGGGGTGGAGGAGTAGGCGCGGGAGAAGAGCACACCCTCCCGTGCCAGGGCGGCAAAGCCTGGCGTGTGCAGGGCGGGCGTAACCGGCGAGAGCGCGTCAAACCGGAGTTGATCCGCCATAGAAAGCAACAGATTCATGCTGGCTCCTGGCGATACGAACGGTACCGACCGGCAGCTCTGATGCTGGGAGAACGGGCGGGGCTCGTACGATTGTGCTGAGCGTGTGGACGTGTGCGGTGTGGGGTGAGAGATAAAAGCACAAATCGGCGGCAATTTACGTTTGATCGAATCGCGCGGTTTGGGGCAGTTTTGGGGGGGGAAGAAAGCCGTGCGGCGAGAAAAGCGGGGGGCTCAACAAATACCAGAAAGAATATTGGACTCAGGGAGTGCAACTGCCACCGCACCCAGGCCAGCGGGAGCCGATTATCAGCTGCGCCGAGGACAGCCGCTGACCGACCGCTCCCTCAGTGTGCCGCTCCGCGGCACACCCCTGGCCGGCCTGGGGGGAGGCGGGGGCCGCCCCCGGCCCACACCGTGGTCCGTGCGCCGCGCCGCAGTGCGGAAACGGGGCCCCGGCTCCCACTAGTCTCCACTAGGCACTAGCACCGACTTCCCGATCTAAGTATACGAACCCGTGTCTCTTATGTCAGAGGCGCAGATTTGGAAAGATCTCGGAGGAGTACACAGATAGACCCTCTAACCATAAGAAAACTGGACGGCAACCTGATCGGTCGTGCTGACCGCCGACCGATGGCTCCAGACAGCAAACAGACCGACGTTGTGCACGCGGCCGGCCGGGCAAGAGGCTTGACATGATCCGGCCCTGCGACCCTGACGCTGCTGCCCCAGCTGTCAGACATGTGAGAGCGGTTTTGGATTCACCGCACACAGCCGCCCTCTGTTCAGTAGCCACCCACTGTGGTCGCAGAAGCAGGTCCTGGGTGACGGGACCCTTTCCGCCATCAGCCGAGGAACACGCTGCAGGCGCCGCTGTGGCCGCCAAAGCAAGCGATGGCCATGCCAATGAAGGCGTGGGCCCAGCCCCAAATGGCGGAAAGGGTCCCGGCACCTCTCACCCCTCTTACTGGCTCAGCATCCTTGCAGGTCTCGCAGCAGTACTCTTTCGCCTCCGCGTGGGAGCAGTAGCCAATATTGGCCAAACCTTCGCAGCTTTCCACACCACCCAGTTCCAGCAGGGAAGCTGCGCCCTTAACCGTCGCCGGGGGAGTGTCGATGCACTCCATGCCCGTTGCAAAGGCGCTGACGACGCCAATGAGCGCAAAGGGAACGAGCCGAACGAGCAGCTTCATATCTGTGCAGCGGCGCGTGGGGGGCGTTGCGGCGTGGGCAGGCTGGCGAGCGGCGCTCCGCTCGCGGCGCGGAGAGCGTGCGGGAATGCCGGGGCGGGCGTGGCAATCCATCGGGAGGATTGGACTGCGTGGAGCAGGTAGGGGCATGTGGCGCGGCAGGGGCGCTGGTGTGCTGCGAGGCGTGCGTCGCTGACGCCCACCGATCAACCTCGTTTTGCTGCGCGATATCGGCGAAACTCACAGCGCCCGCCGAGGACCTCCACCCACCCAGGACGCTACTCAAGTTGAGGCGCCCTCCGAGGGGAGCCTCCACAGGAGAAAGGGACCGCGTCGGTATGTTGGTGTCCAGTCCGAGCCTGGCTGTTCTTGCCCTCGATGCATACATACACGTAGAGAGAGAGACCCTCTCCCTTTTCTCCCAGTAATAAGCTAAAAGCAGCAGTCCTCCTCCGGGAATGTACGTAAGAGCTACATACACTGAAAAGTACGTACACGTACATACCGGTCCATACACCAGGGCTTACACTGTTACACACGGACTGCACAGGCATGGCGCCAAGTTTTCTTCTTGTCTGCGACTAGCCGGATCTAGGGGGGGTCTTCTGACTGTTGCCGCTGTGTGCGGTGCCCTCGGTCTCCATTCACGTACCTACCTGCCTACCGACCCCAGGCGCAGCAAAGCGAACAACGCTCGAGCACGACTGAGCACGAAGTCCCCCCCCCCCACCCTTCCCGGGCCCGGTGGGTGCGCGCTCCCTCGTGCCTGGCGAGCCACCCCTGCTCTGCTCCCTCGTTGTCAGAGCTACAATGGCGAAGAAACGACGTCGCGATCCAGACGACGCCGGTGGCAGCAGTACGCGAGGCCCTCCCGTGGCCACCACCTCGGGCCGGCTCGGCGGTGGCGCTGGCGCGTCCGACGATTGGCAGACCGCTCGGAGATCTTGGGCGGCGATAGCTGAGGTGCTCGGTCCGGCAGCGCGCGAGAAGCGGATCTGGATGCCCTTCTACTACGACGGAGCGTGCGCCGAGCACCTGCGTGAGCTCGGTTTCACGCGCGTGCACCACAAGCGGGAGGACTTCTTCGTGCAGGTGCGCAACCCAAAGTTCCTCAAAAAGGTTGATCTGATCCTCGACAACCCGCCCTACACCTCGCCAGAGATGAAGGAGGCGGTGCTACGCGCGCTAGCCTCGACAGGCAAGCCGTTCGTCATGCTGCTGCCCATCTCGGTGCTGCACGTCGGCTTTGCGCGCGAGGTGCTGGACACGGACAAGCTGCAGGCAGTCGTGCCGCGGCGGGTGTACGTGCGCAAGACGGGCGGCGAGGAGGTGCCCTTCAAGTACCTCTGCTGGCTTTGTTGTGGCGTCCGGCTCAAGCGCGACCTGATACTCATCGACGACGATGACGATGCGGCGGCGGCGGACTGACAGATTAACTTTGGCGTTTTGGCGACCGCGAGACAGTCAGAAGGAAGGAGTGGAGAGATTTAACAGGACGTTCTAAAAGTACGCCTTCTTCTGCACACACGCAACAGTACAAGTAGCGTGCCCGGAGAGGCAAAAGGCCCACTCCCACACGAGCACATCAACGGTGGAAATTCTCAAATGTCAAAACGCCGGGAACCCGGACCCGCGGCGCGCGGGCGGAGCGCTTAGAGGGGCGAGAGAACCGAGAAGGCACAAGCGGAGAAGCACGGGAGCGGCTGGGCCGCGAGCGCGCGACCGCAGCGGCGCGTACTATAAGTACTATAGGTCGTACGTTAGTCCGTATTGGTATTCGCGAGTTCGCCACGCCGGCCTGCAGCTGCACGCGCGGACACGGCCTGCACGCTCTCGCGTCACGCCGCCTTGGTCTCCCTCTCCGGCACCAGGGTGCCAGCACAACCCAGCTCGGTGAGCTTCTTCCACGCGAGTGCCGCATCGCGGCGGAACTCGCTGCGGTGACTATCGTAATGTAGCAGATGACGCCGGTACTCCTGCGGAAGAGGGAGGAGGGAAGTGGGTCGTTAATGACTGGTGGGCCATCAAGACGAATAGAAAAGAATCGCAGCGGAAAAATCTCGAGCAGACCTCGTCGTACCACAGGCACATGTCGCTCACCAGCATCATGAACGGCTCGCCCCCGCCAAAGTCCATCTCGTACTGGCGCTGGTTGCGCGCCGCCAGAACGCCAGGGCTCAGCCGATAACCACCACGCGCGACGCCGTGCGTGTACGCCGACGGGTACCCCAGCCCCCTCTCATAGCAGTTCCAATGCGTCGGGTCAAAGGCGTACCTGATGAACGGGTCCACACGCTGGTGCGGGGTATCCCTATGCTGGGGTAGTCTTGAACATCTCTAGCACTCGCGCCATGCGCCCTCGAAGCCAGAGGCGTCGCCGTGGCAGCGGCCGTACTGATGGCCGAGGACAATGAGTGCGACTGTCTCCTTATCATCAAATCCGAGCCGATCAAACGTGCCCCGCATCGCATCGATCGTCGGACTTTCTTTCTCCGCCATCGAAGCCGACGCCGCGCACCCCTCCCGCGGCCCCAAATCGGCCGCTGGCAGCCGGCTGCCTTTAGGGTTGTGCTTGCCATCGCCAAACGGGCACCCAGTCGCGCCGTGTATCGCCCGCGCCTCTTCGACACCAAAGTCGCGCCGTCCGTACGAGAATGGCACGGCCGGACCACCAGTGTGCTCGATGGCGACGTTGCCTGCGAGAATGATAATGTCTGCCATCGAGAGTGCCGGAAAGAGTGCCTTGACAGCCTACGATACGATGGGCTTCGTGACGGCTATTCAACGCTACGTCCTGGCCACGAGATGCGTGCCTCCACCAGCGCGTGAGCCTTACTGAACCCTGCATTCTCTGGGTCGGCGCGCTCGGTCTCGAAACGCATCGTCCCTCCATTGGAGCCGCCGGTGCGTGTGTGCCGATCGTACGTCCCGCTCGCGTGCCACGCGTACCTGAGGGTGGCCAGTGTGGATGCCGTACTGTATGCTCAACTCACCGCAGCTGGTGCCAGGCGTGCCGGATCAACAGCGGAGCGAGGGACCCATCGTCATGCGAGGGATCGACGAGGCGGCGGGCGATCTCGGCTCGCACCTGTGACACGAAAAGCGGGATTGCGCCGCCGCTGAACGAATGCTCGGGTTGTGCACTCGGGTTGGTGAGTGTGGAGCGCACTTTCGCAAGGTCGGTGGGCGGCGATGGAGGCGTCACGGATGGAGAGGCTTCTGCCGATTCGTCCATGGGCGCGACGGTGGACGGGCGGATACTTTAGCGGGATACTACCGAGATCGGCGCTTGCGCGGATTTGCGTGGCTGCCGCCAGGACCTCCGGCTGCTTCCGAGAGGAAGGATGGGAGTCGACTTGCTCGGCGTCGGTGCTCCCATTGCCGGCATCTTCACCTCCAACGCCCTCTACGCAGCCCCTCTTCCTGCCGTGCTCTCGCGCGAGCGGATCGGTGACCTGGGCCCGCTCAATCCGCTCCCAGGTGTTTGCAGACGGAGAGGGAGGAGAGTAGGGAGATAAGATAGGCAATTCCCAGCAGCTCCAACCACGCTCATCTCCCTGACTCCTGCAGCAACCTTCGTTGTCCTGTCCACCCTCGCCTGGGTCTTTTACGGCCTGATAATTCAGAACCCTTTCTTGGTTGCAAGCAATGCACCCGGCAGCCTCGCCGCCATTGGAGCGCTCGTCGTGATGCTGCCCATGATGAAGGGCCACCCCAGCCTTCGGAGCGTCCAAGGTCTCCTCCTTGTCGGTTGCCTCATCAACTTCTGTCTCTGGACGTACTTTGTCTTTTCGGGCATGTCCTCTGAGGACTTTGGCGCGCTACTCGGCATCTATGCCGCCGGCTTCTGTATTATCCTCTTCGCTTCGCCGCTCTCGACCATCACGCCGACGCCCTAGATTCATATGCATGTAGAGATCTACTCCTCAATGCTCCCGCTAGCCTGACCGGTACGTTTCCTGCTCATTGATGCTTCTGGACACCAGGACCGTTATCTCCACGCGCGACGCCGGCTCGATCCTCGCGAGCATGACGGCGTTCCAGGTGATCAACTGCAGCCTTTGGAGCGCGTATGGCGTGTTCTCAATCAACGACCCCGCCGTGTACGGGCCCAATATTACCGGCCTCGCACTTGCGGCTCGTTTTCAGTGGTCGACATCATATGTCATATGCCTAGGCTGTGAACAGGCCTTGCGCTTGGGCTCGTGCAGCTCGCGCTCAAGATCATCTTCCCGTCGAAGCCGGCGCCGCCCGACGAGGAGGTCGCGGCCAAGGACGTGTACGCGCGTACCTCCTCCTTCTCTATGAAGCACCGGAGCTCTTCGGTGCGTAGCGTGGCGCTTGTCTAGCGGGACAATTCTCTTCACAGCGTGGAGAGCGGGTAATGTAGAGTGACGAGAGGCCTTTTGCGCTGAACACAACAGCTCAGAGCTCCACTTTCTCTCTGTACTCTGGCGGCGCACGACACAACGACACACAACATCAACAAACGACGCTCGACGGCTATTCGCAGCTACGGCTTAAACGAACGGGGGTGTATTTACTCGCACACACCACACACGTCTCTCACACTCACGTGAACACCAAAAAACACCGCAGAAGAGTGTCTCAAAAACCGTCACTTTTTTCTCGTTCCGATGCTTGCTCGATTGGGTGCGTTCTCACACGTGACGGTCCACGCGCCACGCCTTGATGTCCAGTCGCTAAGGCGAGAAAGGTACACAGAGTCAAGCTCAAGACTCTCACAGTCCAACATGCTACACAACTAAGAAGCGTTCGCACCCACGCGCCCACTTGTTCCCCACCAGGAGGCCCACCAGCCGCCGGCCGCTCCTCCGTCGGGCGGCTCCGACAGGATGGCGCCCGCGCCGCGGTGGTAAAAGTCGAGCGGCGGCTGCGGCACGGCGGAGGGGACGTCGCGGTACGTCACGGGCGGGAGTGGGCGGCCGTGCAGCGCGAGGGAGGTCCAGGCGGCGGCGTGGTGCAGCTCGGCGGTGGAGGTGGTGTAGTGGTCGAGGCCTGTCGACGGCCGGGTGAGGTGGAGAGAGGGCGGCGGAGGCGAGTCGGAGGCGAGTCGGAAGGCGTGAGACACGAGGTGGGCCAGCGGAGAGGTGTGTGGAGAGGGCGGCGCCTGGCTCGACATGCGAAAAGAGTCGAAAGCCAACGTCTGCGAGCCGCTTGAAGCACTTGTGCTGGAAGCGGGGCGCGTACTCCTGGTCGAACTCTGCCGTGAACACGTAGACCGGAAGCCGATCGGCGAGGGCGGGCGGCGCGGGCGTTACGTCGAGCAGGATGGAGCAGAGGGAGAAGAGGGCGGCGAGCGGCTTCGGGTAGGTCAGGGCCGCGTGGATGGCGACCGTGCCTCCCTGCGAGTTGCCTCCGATGGCGACGCGAGAAGGGTCGCCGCCGAGCGACGCCACCTCGGCGTCGAGCAGCCGGTGCACGGCCTGCTCACGGCTCGGAGAGCTGAGAACGGTGCGCTCCCGCAGCGGTTTTTGCACTGCGAGCGTCTCGCCTGCGTCATCTGCTTCAGGTGCGTGCGGTTGATCTCGTCGTGGCGCATCGAGCCGCCGCGCGCGGTGTAGTAGTCGTACCACGCACGCACGCCGGACTCAGGTCCTTGAGGCCAGGAGATGGTCCGGACCGGCGACGACGGGAAGATGAAGCGCGTGCCCGACGCGTTGCCACCGAGCGCCGTCAGAATCTGCGGCAAGCGCTGAAACATCCGGCCGTCGCAGTGCATGCCTACGGACAAGCGACATCTCACGAATCTACGAGTCTCGACAAGCAACATCTCACGCAAACTACGAGTCTCGGCGGGAAGCATGTGCGCGGCACCGTGAAGTAGGATGAGGCTGTGCGAGTGCACTGCAGTGGGCTCGATGATGACGATGGGCGCCCGCAGCAATGCCATGGCCGGAATGTGTTGCATTCACGCGCGTGAGGTCGACACACACACAACTGCCTGTCAGTCCGCTCAATTGCTCAGGGACGGCGCCTTGCTTCCCGCGATGGCAGCGAAGAAAAAGAATTTACGTCTGGCAACAAAGACCAAGACTAGGCCTCCTGGCGAGCCTCCACCGATTGGACCCCGAGCCCTTTCTCCCTCGCCCAGAGCAGCAGGAGCTCGCGGACTTTGCGCAGCTCGTTCATCGTCAGATCGGCGCCGCCTGTCAGCGCGAGCGTGCCCCGCACCGTCCGCACCTCGAGCAGCCCAGATTCGACGCCGTTGATGACGTGCGTCACCGTCAAGTGCAGCGACTCCTCAAGGCTGCCGGCCGACACGTCGCTCCACGGCACAAAGGCGCACGTCGAAGTCCGAAAGAGGTCGAAGTACTCCGCGAGGGTGGACCTCTCGTTCTCGACCTGGATGCCGCCTTCGTGAAGGGCGAGCGTCGAGCGATGGAGGAGAGCGCGCAGGGTGTTGGCGAGCAGTGACGCGCCCACGTGCCAAAACGGGCATGAGAAGAGGGTGAAGAGGAGGGGGGCGTCCGCACGCAGCGCGCTGCCCGTCCACAGCGTGGTGAACCCGAGGACGACGAGGCTCGCAAAGTTGTCCCCAGAGAAGAGGCTACCGTGGGGGATGTCCAGTCGCAACCCGTGAGCCGCCGCCAGCGTCTTGTACTGCTCGACCATGGTGCTGAAGGTCACGCCGGGGGCGGAAACGGTGACGTACCTGCCGGCGCTGCGGCTCCACACAGCGCCGTCGCCAGCGTTGGTATGCGCCTCCGTGATCAGCGAACCGCCGCGGGCGCTATCGGAAGCTTCAGCCGAGGGAGTTTGCAGCACGGAGATCTGCAGGCGGCTCGACAAGCCAGGCGTCGAAGTAGAAGGTTTGGCGCCGAAGAAAAACGGCTTCTGCCGGCCCGCATCGTCGATCCACAGTATCCTGGCGGCTATGATGCCGTGAGCGGTGGGCTCTCGCCCACTGATTTTGCCATATGGGCTTGCGTTGCACGAATCGTCGCTCGGTGGCTGCGCGCTGCCAACTGCAATACTGACGAGCTCAGCGCTGATGTTGACGCCCAGCCCCGATGAGATTGCCGTGATGACGCAAGCGAGTATGGCACACGTCTTCGAGCTCAGGCCGGGAAAACGACGCGCGGCCGCCAGCAGCTGCTGCGGGTTGCGATCAGACTGGGGTGGGTCAAAGATGATCCGCCTCCCTTGAGGGATGTCATCTCGCGAGCGCCAGCCTTGCGGCGTGTAATCCAAGTGCTCGCCGAGCCAGCTGGCAACCTCCCTGCGCTTGTCCCAGTTCGTGTAGAGCACGTCTGACCGGATAGGAGTGTTCGTGAGTGGATCGCGCCGCTCACCGGCCTGCCGCCAGAATGTGAGGATGGCGCCTCGCTCGTACGTGGTGCCAGCCTCTGGCACGAAGACCGGATCGCGGAAGATGACTTGCGTGATGGGGCAGCAGAGGTTCGGCGGCTCGTCCGGCGTCTCATTTCGCGGTGGTTCCATTCGCTGCGACCAAGCTGTGCTAAGGCGACCCCGACGCGTCCTGCCATGGTAAAGAATTCTTTCTATGGTAAAGAATAAACACATGAAGCAGCAGCGGGAGCGTCTCCTTAAAATCCCTGTGTGGTGGCGGCGTGCCGTCCCCCCATCCCTCCCTTGGGTTCTCCGTTTTCTTTTCTTTCTATTTTTAGGAGCGTGAGCGCCAGAGAGAAGGCAAAAGGCATGACAAGCAAAGATAGTGGGGGAAATGGTAAATTTTGAAAGTCGCACTACAAGCCCGGCAAGCTCAGCACTGACTGTGGACACTATGGGGAGTCTATAGCTATGCCCCTTACATCCAGGGACCGACCACACGAGGGCCCACACCCGTCTCAAGACAGACAAATTTCGGTCACCGGCGCGCGCGCGGCGCCTCCTCCTCCTCCTCCTCTTCAATGAGCGGCGTGCGGGGCGGGCCGGTGGCGCCCAGCTCGCGGGGATCGAGCCGCCACCCATATGAGACGGGCCTGTTCCACTTCTCGGGAAGAAAGGCGATCCATCTCTCCCCCGCCGGCTCGTCGTACTCGGGGTCGGCGTCCCAAGCCCAGAGCAGCATGCCGGCCGGGAGGATCTTGCGTGCGCGCGGGCTCCTCTTGTCGGTGAGGCCGTCCGCGACGCGCTTCACCCTGCCGGCGGCCCAGATCTTGACCGTCCTACCCTCCTCCTTGTATGGCCAGCACACCTCGAGCCACTTGCCCACGAGTCGCGTGTCGAAGGGGGGGGCTTCGCGGTCCTGCCGCACCTCGACGCTGTCCGAGATGCCCGCCGCCTCGCGCCGCTCCCGCGCGGCCTTCGCCTTCGGGAGGAGGTTCGAGACGTTGAAGATGCTCTGCTGCTCCAGGCGCAGCACGTCCGCGTCGGCGGTGCCCAGGGTCTTGATCGAGCGGACCCGCAGCTGAGGAGGCGCCGCCTATGGGGAGCGACACGTCGAGTGAGACGGGGAAGCGCTCATCTCAGAGCGGAGCGCGGGCGGCGCGCCTCGGTCGGGAGCTTCTTGAGCCGCCGCAGCTGGAACTCGTAGGGCAAGATGTCGTCGAGCAGCATGCGCTTGAGGTCCTCGATCTTGTGCGAGCGCTCGTCGGAGAAGAAGCCCCACTTGGTCTCGAAGTGCGTCCAGCCACAGCCGACTGTCCGCATCTCGATCTGGCGGCGCAGCTCCGCCAGCTGCTCGGGCTCGGACTTGCCGCCCAGCGCCCGCTCGAGCTCGGCGGCGGTCTTCACGCCCTGCGCGCGCCACTGGTCGAAGAGCTCGAGCGCGGCGGCGTACCTCTCGACCGCGGCGTTGAGCTGCCGCTGCACCGCCTCCTCGCGGCGCAGCAGCTTCTCCTGGTCGTGCGACAGCACCTCGGCTCGCCCCTCCTTGAGCGCGTCCGGCAGCCTGCGCCGCGCCATCGTGACAAGCGACGAGCGCAAATCGGCGCGCAACCTCCAGAAGAAGCCGACGGGCGGAGCCTCCGCCGGCTCCGCCTTACGCTTGCGCCGGTCGCTGACGACGTCGAGCGGGCGGTCGTAGTCGTGCGCCGCGCGCTGCTGCACCACGCCGGACACGTTGAAGACGCTCATGTTGCGGTAGAACCGCATGATGTAGTCGGCGATGGCGAACTTGTTCTCGACCGCGTCGTTCGTCACGTGCGCGTCGATGGTGCGCCGGTGCGCGTCCTCGTTCTTGCTCCACGCGTTGACGCCGTCCTGGGACTCGAGCTTGTCAGCCAGCGCAAGCTTCGGGTCGTGCATCTTCTTGAGCGCCGCCTCCGCCTGGAGCTTGGCGAGCTCGAGCACCTTGGGCGTCGCCTGCTGGTTGCCCGAGCCAGGCGTCGGCACGCGCGCCTCGCGCAGGACGTCGGCGAAGGTGTGGTCGCCGCATCCCTTGAGCGGCCGCGCCAGCAGCTCGGCGCGCCAGTCGCGGAAGGCGGGCAGCTCCTCGGCGACGGCGGCGAACATGTCGAACTCGGGGTCGAGCAGCCGCGCCGGGTCCGCCACGACCTGCTCCATGCCCGCCTCGACCTGCTCCAGCACCCAGCCCATCTTGTAGAGGGACCAATCGTCGAGCTTGCTGGCGCTGCCGCACAGCCACCTGAGCGCCGGAGAGTCGGCGGCGGAGTGAGCGTCGTCGGGCCAAGAATGGGTAAGGGGGGATAGGGCGCGGGTGGGAGGGGGAGGGGGGGGGGGGGGAAGGGGCAATAACGCGCGGCGAGAGCGGCGGCGCGGCCAGTGTCTTCCCACCGGAGCGGGTCCCAAAAGAGGAAGCGCCACAGCGTGTTGACCCGGAGGAACGCGGTGAACTCGTTGCACTTCATGACGGTGTACAGCGACTTGTCCAGCACGTTCTGGGATTTAGGGCAGTCGATGTACCCGCGCAGAAAGTCGACGCACGTGACGCGGTTGACGAAGAGGGGCACGCAGCCGTCGAACGCTAGGTCCTGCCGCGACCCGGCCGCCCGCTCGAAGGGGAGGAACATCAGCGCCCGCGTCTTGCGCCACGACTCAAACTCGCGCCCGCGCCCCTTCGCGTACTCGCCCCCGTGGTGGAATTGCTTAAACGCGGCGCGAATCACGCAGCTGCCGTCCGGGTCGATGCGCTCGAAGGAGGAGAAGTCGTGCAGTTCGTCGTCGAGCGTCGCCTTCACCGACGCGTTCGCCGCGGCCGCCATGGCCTCGATGATGATGTTGCGGAGGTGCTGCCAGCAGTCGCCGAGGTACGTCTTGTACTTCCGCTCGCGCTCCTCCTCGGTCATGGCCTCCCACGCCGCCTTGCCGACCTTTGCCTCGACGGCGACCATCGCAGCGGCGGCGACCATGCGCCGCGTGCAGCGCGCGCCGTTGCACGTGTCCGTCATGAGGACCGTGCCCTCGCACAATCGGTGCAGGCCGATGTTTTCCGGCGACGGCCCGCCCGCCGCCGCCCAGCTGCCCGCGCCCTTCTCCTTCTCGTGCTGCTCGATCCACGCGGCGAGGACGCGCCGCGAGTAGGACAGGATGCGCTCCTCGATGTGCGCGAGCAGCGCTGCCGACGTGCCGCCGTGCGGCAGTATCGAGAGCCCGCGCAAGCACACGTCCTCGATGGTGCCGTCGAAGTGCTCGAGCTGGAAGTTGCAGCTGAAGACGGAGTTTCCGAACTTGGTCGACTCGTCCCAGCCAAAGGATATGACGCGCCGGCTCGCCGCGAACTTAAAGGCGGCCATCGCCTCGCCGGCGATCGTGACCTCGCCGCGCATCAGCTTGCTTTGGCGCGCGCAAGCGGCCGGCACGCCGTGGCCCGGGCACAGCACGTCAAGCACGTCCTGTATGTTGGCGGAGACGGTGGATGAGGCCACGCCGCGCGCGAGCTGCGCGTGCCGCAGCCCGCGCAGCTCGGCGGACTCGGCCTGCCAGCGGCCGTGCTCGTCGCGCCGCGGCAGCAGGCCGACAATCGGCGAGCAGCCCGGGCGCGGCGACGGCTCGTCCTCGGACTCGGACTCCTCCTCGACCCTGAGCTCCTCGACCCGCGCCTTGAGCTCCTTGACCTGGAGCTTCAGCTCGGGCAGCTTCGCCGCGTCGCCCTCGACGGCGCGCGCCCGCTTGCGAGCAGTCGAGACCTGCTTCGCCTTCTCCTCGAGCGCCGCCGCGTGCGCGAGGCCAGCGTCCTCGAGCCTCTTCTTTGCCCGCTCTAGCTTTCTCGTCAGCGTCACGACGCGCACGTAGGACGCGCGCTCGACGGCCGCGTCGAAGTTCCGCTTGCGCGCGGCGAGCTGCGCCGCCCGCGCCGCCTTCTGGGCCTCGGAGTAGCCGCGCTGTTGCGCCTCCTTGTACTCGCGCGCGTCAGCCCGCTTACGCTCTGCGCGCTTCTTCGCCTTGTGGAGCTTGTCGGCGAAGTCGGCGCGCTCCGCGCGGCAAATCGCCAGCTCGCGCTCGAGCGCCTCGATCTTCTGGTCCTTCAACCCGATGGTCGCGGTCAGCGCCGCGTTCTCCTCGACCATCGACGGCGCCGAAGGCAGCGCGGCGGCGGCCGGCGGCAAGCCGAGAGCCGCGCGCAAAACTGGGCCGCGCCTGTAGATTAGGTCGGCGACGCGCGTGGCCGCCCACGTGTTGAAGCGCTTCGGCGGCCTCTTGCGCGGCGGCTGCCCGCCAAGCCCGCCATTGTCCGGGTGTTTCTTAAGTCCGGTGTGGTACGAGAGCAAGTGGGCGACTGTCACGCCCTCGCGCGCGCCGGGGCCCTCCCAGCCCTCCACCGCCTTCTTCACGGCCTCGCACGTCTCCTTGTGCCACTTGTCGTCTATGAGCCGCTGAAACGGGTCGTAGTAGCCGGCGGGCGCCGCCGACGTCGCCCAGCCCGCCTGCTCATCCGCAGCCTGCGCCGCGAGAGGCGCCAAACCCGCCGCCCATTCGGCGGTGTCCTCGGCGCTGGGCTCGAGAAGGACGATGAAGAGGGCGATAATCAGGACCTCCGTGTCCGTGGCGTCGGCGTGGTGCCGAACGAAGAACGTGTCGCCCTTGGAGGTGATGGGGGACAGGATTTTCTCTCCTGCGCAGGCGCGTGAGCGAACGTCAGCGCGCCGAGGTCCACTGCGTGTCACTGCACCCGTTGTGGCCGCGCGCACCGGATCGGCCAGAAAGAGCATCGCCAACAGTCGCCTTGAGGGCCAGGGCGGCCCCGGGGAAGCCACCGTGCACCCGCCCGACCTGTGCAAGGTGCTTGGCAGCACTTGGTGGCTTGAGGCGTGTCTCACAGCCCTGGCCGTGAAGCGCCCCCGCCCCGGCCTCCGGCGACCCGACGGCCGCCTCCGCGGCGGCGGCGCCCTGCGCGTCCAGCTGCAGCTCGATCGCCAGGGCCAAGCAGTCCGGGCCCTGAGGCCCCCGAGCAGTGCAAACATCCATCGCTTCCATGCCTCGAGGAGCGATCTACCGGTTCCTCACCCGTCATCGTGACGCCGAACGAAATCACCGTCGGATCGCCTCGAGATCCAGTTTGGGTTTGGGGCTTGGAAAATGAATGTTTTAGTGGACCATTTCCCCCACTACTCGACCTGCCCTCTCCATCGCAATTCGCGTGTGCGTGCTGCTGAGCTGGCACGCGCGCGCAATCGCAACAAAGACGCAGGCGTCCCGTACACCATGCCGAACGTCAGGGGCGGCGACCCCCCCATATCTACAGATGATATGCGCATCCTAGATGCCAAACGCCATCTAGGATGCGTTTTCCATCTAAGGACACCGGGTGTCTCTACTATGATTGGGTTCTCCAAGAAGATTCAATCATCTTTAGATGGTGCCCCGCGTCTTTTGATAGCCCGTGACATCTCAGATATACTGCAGTCGTCTTCAGACGCACAAGTGGGCCGAGATGATACCCTCATCTTGGGTTAGTCCATGCATCCCAGGATGCAATGTGGCATCTGAGGATGCGCAATGCATCTCAGGAACATGAGCGCGTTGTCGGATTTCCCCCCTATTTTCGATCGACAGTGTCGGAGTTTTTTGCCGAACCCGAACCCGAAATAAAAACCAGTCTTACATATACAACCGCAACCTTCCATAGTGTAGAAAAGTCAGCATTAGCACAAGGGCTAAGTGCCCCCCACCATCACTCACTGGCTCCCAGTTCCATCACCATCAGTAGTATTCCACAGACAACAGAGTAGTTAGTCACATCACACTTACTCTTACATAGCCATACTAGTAGCAGCTGAGATTAGCATAGATTCATAGTCTCCACTCCCACTTTGATCCAAGGGCTCACACGCCGCTCAAGTCTTTATAATTTAACTTGCATTTTAATCATTAAATGCCAAGCATCTTGGGATGCGAAGCATCTTCAGATGATTCGAGCATCCCAGGATGCTCCGGCATCTTAGTTGAAAAAACCATCTAGAGATGCTCGATCATAGGCAAGACAGTGTGCAGTCCAAGTAGGGCGCATCTTAGAGGCATATTATCTCAAGATGCGCCTATCATCTGTAGATGGGGGGGTCGCTGCCCCTGACGGAATCGACCCTAGAAAAGGGACCCCCTAATATCCAGTGCTCACGGCCCCGCGGACGGTGGGGCGGGGTGTCCAGACTCACACAAGACTCACACGCGCCCGTCTGGAGGGCGCCCCAAGCAGCGTCCCGTAATGTAATCGCAGTCCAGCCCTCCGCCGCCGCTCCTCGCCATCACCATGATGGTCGTGCGCGACCCGCTCCCTCCCCCCCCCACGAGCAGTCCCTCCTCCCCAACACAAACCTCCCTAAATGAGTGGCCGCGCGACCTCCGCCATTCTTTTCTGTGTGCGGCGGACGCCCCCGAGCCCCTACGACGGGGTGTGGACCCTGTGAGTCCTCCTCCCCCATCCCTCGTTTGGGTTTGTCTGTTTTCTTTCTTTCTTTTTCAAAGCTAAAAGTATGAGTTCGCCCAGGCGCAGTTCTCTTGCAGAGGCGGTTAGTGGTCTTGCAGAAACAAACCCCGAGAAAGAAACGCGGGACCCCCTCATCGCAAACAAACCCTGCCCTGTCAGTCAGCAGTCCACCTCGCCCTCCCTCACTGGTGTGTTCATTGGGGGGGGGGGGGGGGGTCATAAGGCTCATAAGTCATAACAAACACGGTCCAGGATCGAGGTGCACGCTGCTGAAGCAGTTGTCGTCCCCCCTCTCCATCGTCTCACTGGGAGACGTCGGCGGTGGTGGCGGTGTGACCGATCGAGCTACAAGAGGAGCTTGTTCTAGGAAGCTTGTTGTTGTACATTGTTGGCAAAAAGCAAGCTGGGGCATAGTGCATAGACGATTACAGAATTTTGCAGCGCAAAATAGAGAATCGGCCAAATGTCTCAATCGACGTGAGGCAGCTGTCCTCAAATGACGCGTCCGGCGACCCGGCGTCCGTCGACCCGGCGCAGGGGCGCAGCCCATGTGGGAGATTCAGTCAGAAGCCACAGCTGCCTTTCATCGATTTCCCACACGCTTGAGTATGTTTTCAAAACGTACCTGGAAGGGGCGGACGCCCCGAACGACGGTGGCTCGGGGTGCCGCACCCGGGGGGCGGCAGGTGCGAGGTGGTTTCCCCTCCCTACCTGCCTGTGCCTGCGGGAACCTCTTTCTTCCGTGTCGACCTCTTTCTTCTAGGCAGCCTTAGCCCAACTCGAGCCAACGTAGAGGGCGTCGTGTAGCACGGCACAGTCTGACCAGGAAGCCTAACAGAAGCATACCGCCCGCCGTCGTACTAGAAGCATACCGCCGGCGAAAAAACGCACATGTACATGCGGCGAGCGATCCAGTTTCTAGATCGCAGGCTGCGACGCTCGAGCCGGGGAGGCAGGGCTGCCTGGCGCATCCGCTGCCGATCGCGATGGAGTCGTCAGTCGTGCTCAGCGCGGGCACACGCGTGCGCTTCCGATTCGATGTAGGAAGTGAACGCAGATGGTTCGCTGGCGCGGTCAAGAGCTACTCCAAAAAGCGCGGCTATTGCATTGAGTACGACAATGGTGAGGTGCTCACGGAGCGCCTGGACACCTGGAGCTCCAGCGACTTTGAGGTTGTCGCCGCTGGCTGTGCAGAGGAGAACGTCGATGGCGGCTGTGACGGCAGCCCATCGCCACCTCACAACGCATCCCACGAGACCTCGATAGCCGGGGCCTCGGACAGCGGCTCCTCGCACGCGTCGGGCGCAGCGGCGACTGATGAGTCAGCCATCGTGCGCAGTGCCCAGCGCGGGGCGAAAGACCGGGGCTCGCAGCTCTGGGCACAAGACAGCTCGGGTAAGTGGGCACGGGTTAGGGTGCTGCGCGAGGAGGACGGGCAGGTGCTCGTGCGGTTTCTGGGCTGGGGCGAGGACTTTGACGAGTGGATTCAAGTGGGTGCCGGCAGGCTCCGCGGCAGCGCCTGGACTCGGGTCGGTCGACAGCTCTCCACTGCCCCAAAGCCGAACGCGTCCGGCCTCGATGGTGAGGGCTGCTCCAAGTGCCGCTTCACGCGCTGCTCCAAGTGCCACGTCACGGGCTCGAAGCGCCCCCGCAGCAGTGCCTCGGAGGGAAAGCTCCCCGTAGGAGTTGCTGCTGTGGCTTCAGGCGGCGCGCGTAAGAGGATCCGCGGCGAAAGAGGAATCGCTGCGGATGCGCCGTCGGCGCATTCGACTGACGACAGCGACGTCAGTGCGATGGCGAGAGATATGGTGACGCTGCGTCGTGCCCGCGGTAGCGTGCGTTGCCTGTGTGCTCCAGGATGCATGGGGCGCCGCGGCGCTGAGCGCCCGGCAGCAGCAGCAGCTCTGCGCCCGTGCGAGCGAGCCGCCGCCGCCGTTGCTCGGAGCCGCAGTAAAGAAGAAAAAAGCCAAAAAGAAAAGTGCGCCCCCGTCACGGGATTGCATGTCGGCAGCCTGCTTGCGAGCTCCATTTAGCATATTGTCATGGACAGCACCAACAAGCTCGCCTGCGACTACCTGTGCATTGGCGCGGGCACGGCCACGATGTCCTTTGTCGACTCGATGCTGACCCTCTCCACCGACTCGACGTCCTTCGTGATTGTCAACAAGCAGCCGGCGCCGGGCGGGCACTGGAACGTGGCGTACCCGTTTGTCACTCTGCATCAGCCTTCGGGAGCATACGGCGTCTGCTCTGAGCCGCTCGGCAAGTTCAAGGGACGGCGCGAGTTCCTGAGCCCGACGGACCTCGCCACGGGCTCTGAGGTCCTCGAGTACTACAGCCGCGTCATGGCCAAGTTCGTCGCGACAGGGCGGGTGCGCTTCTACCCCTCCGTGACCTATGACTTTGACACGCGCTCCTTCACCGACGCTGAGGGCCAGGTCAAGACCGTTTGCTTCACCACGCTCGTGACGCCCGAGTCCTACGTGACCGTGCCGTCGATGCGGCCGCCGCCCTTCCCAGTCGAGGAGGGCGCCGCGACCATCAAGCCAGTCAATGCCCTCCCGACCGAGGAGGCGAGCCGGTACGTCGTGCTCGGCTGCGGCAAGACGGGCACCGACGCCGTGCTGCACCTGCTGCGCCGCGGCGTCGACCAGCGGCAAATCTCGTGGGTGGTTCCTCGCAACACCTGGTACTTACTGCGCGAGAAGATCTGGAGCCCGGCCAGTGGGAGCATTCTGCCGTTCAAGTTGGCCTTCACAAACGCGCTACTGCGGAGCGACTCCATCCTGGGCGCGTTCAAGGCTCTCGAGCGCGCCGGCTACCTCGGCCGCCTCACTCTCGACCACGAGCCTGTGCAGTGCAGGGGCGCGCTGATCACGACCGCCGATCTGCACTTGCTTCGCACGGTGCAGGACGTAGTCCGGCTCGGGCGCGTCACCGCCGTCCGCCCCAACCGCCTCGAGCTCGAGAAGGGGACGATGCCGCTCGAGCCAGGCTCGCTGCTCGTCGACTGCACCGCCTGCGGCACGGGAGGCTACACTGCCAACTACGACGTCTGGTCGCCAGGACACATCCGCTTGAGCTCAAATCTCACGCTATTTAACCCGTCGCATTCATCGGCGCTCGTCGCCTACATCGAGACCACCTCGACAGACGCCGCCGCAAAGAACAAGTTCATCGCGCACTCAGCGGCGTCGCCGCTGTTAGTCGTTGACGGGTCGCCGAACTTCCACGGGCACCTCTCGCAGCTTGTGCAGGGCGTCTACTCTGAGCTCAAGACCATGCGCGCCATCCAGGCGCACGGGAAGAAGAGCTTCAACTTCTACTTCGCGGCGCGCACCAACTACGTCGCACCGTGCCACGTCCCGCTCCGCAAGACGCTCTGGGTCATGTTCGGCCCCGCCCGGCTCGACAAGAAGGCAACGAGGCTCATGCGCAAGATTGAGCGCGTCGGCTTCGAGGACATGCCGCCCGTCGACCCGCGACCGCGCAAGGCGGCGGCCTCACCTGCCCGGATGGTGGCGTAGAATGTGGCACGCGGGGCGGCTCGCCTCCTCCGCTCGCCGATCGCGAGAAGATGGAAGTGAGCGAGCCGGCCATTGCGCCTGGGCAGGGCGCTCCTGCATGGACTTGCATGGCCGCAAGGCATGAGACGGCGGTGAGATTTTCTTTTCTTTCGATCATCCGAGCTGTGTGTATCAATTAAAGGAGCGCGGCCGGCAGCGGAGAACCGAAATTATTGTGCATAGCCTACGTAATGAGGCAGAGTACCTACTTAGGGGCTACGTAAAGCGGGCTCACCTTTTTAGAATTTTACGGCTTTACGCGACAACATCCCACTCAACATCCCACTCTGTCCGCGGAACGTGGACAGCAGCGTCGCCGAAGCACTCGTCGTGGTACTTCTTGTTTCGAGTCTTCTTGCCCATGCATCGACACGGCCTCTGGCAAGCCACATGTCGAGGGTGAGACCCAGGCGGCGCTGCACCGAGATCGCATCGCCCAGGTCTCCATTCGCATGTCATCCCGCATTACACACAATGGGACCGCCCGTCCTCCTCAATTCGATTATCGGGACCCCGGGGTCGTTACATGCGCCTCGTCACTCTCCATCCATTCGTTCGCGGCTCCATCCTCCAATCGCCCCAAGAGCCAATAAGACTGTCCAAATGTTTTCGTTAGTACAGTATTCCGTGTGGGGGGGCTAAAAAGAAACCTGATGTCGCTCCGCCCTCCTCCCCCGCGAGTTTTTCTGTCCGGGATGCTGTTGTGCCTCTTGCACTCGGTCGTCTCCCTATCCCTCCGCCGCTCTCCCATCCTGGCGCCAGTGCGGGCGCCTCGGGTACTTCCATACCTCGCTGCCACACAGCCGCTGAATCTAGCCGTGTTTTCAGCGCGCCCGTACATGCGTACTCAAATGGAATGCTGGAGCGCAAAGTTCTCTTCAGTGAAGATGATCGAAGCATCACTCAGCCCAGTGACGGCCAGCCTCGCCAATGGTTGCGATGCGGTCAGTGTTCGCACGCACGCCTACACTCATACACGCACACAATCCTCTCTGCGGTCAGTGTTCGCACGCACGCCTACACTCATACACGCACACACACAATCCTCTCCCGTTGGCTCTAGGTCTGCGCCTTTGTCAATGACGACTGTGGTGCGGAGACATTGGAGGCGCTCGCGGCGTGCGGCGTCGGCTGCGTCGCGATGCGGTGCGCTGGCTATGACAGGGTCGACCTCTCGATGGCAGAAAGTCTCGGGATAGTGGTGCTTCGCGTGCCTGCCTACTCGCCGCACTCGGTCGCCGAGCACGCGGTTGCGTTGATGATGGCGCTGAACCGCCAGATTGTCAAGGCGAGCGCTCGAGTTGCCCAAGGCAGAGCCTCAGCGCTCGTTTGCCTGCATGACGCGGCTGAGCAAACGAACAAGGCAACATATGTTTGCAGGCAACTATGCGCTATCCGGCCTCGTCGGCTTCGACATGCACGGTAAGACGTGCGGCATCATCGGCACGGGCCTGATTGGCCGCTGCACAGCGGCCATACTCCTCGGCATGGGCTGCCGGGTGCTTGCCTACGACCCGTTCCCGAACCAGACGGCGCGCGACATGGGGATCGAGTACGTCGAGCTCGAGGAGCTTCTCGCCTCGTCTCGCGTCATCTCGCTGCATTGTCCGCTGACGGCAGAAGCTCGCGAAGAGGAGCCTTCCTGCTTCGCACCGCGGATATCAGAGCGCTCTCTGCGGACAGGACGAGACGCGACACCTGATCAACAAGCACACCATCAGCCTGCTCAAGCCCGGCGCGATGATCATCAACACCTCGCGAGGTGGCCTCCTCGACACCGCCGCCGCCGTGGAGGGGCTCGACTCGCGAAAGATCGGTGTGCGTCGCCCCGACAGCTGGAGCTCGAATCGAGGGGACGGTTGGCACGATTGCTCCGCGAGCGATAGGCGCGCTCGGCATGGATGTCTACGAGGAGGAGGGCGGTCTCTTCTTCACAGACTCGTCCATCACCTCCGACGACCTGGCCGGCGCCAGCACACCTGAGGACTGGGATCCGGCGATACGACCCCTCCTCGCGCGGCCGGCCCCCTGAAACCCCTCGATGCCCAGGCGTTGACGCTGGCCGCCGTCGCGTCGCCCAGGTGCTCGGCGCCCTCGCCTCGCGGCCAAACGTGCTCGTGACGCCCCACATGGCCTTCCTCACGGCCGATGCCCTCGAGGCGATCGCCGAGGTCACCGCGGAGAATCTCGCCGAGTTTGTCGCGTCACGCCACGACCCGAGTCTCACTTTCACAAACCAGGTGCTGCCATGATAGCGCCTGGTCTCACCTGGCAGGCAGTTGACCAACCCCCACAACACCTCGGTCCGCTTATTCGGCGGCGTCTGGCGGAGCGGGCCCGTCACCAGCTGCGGCGTGTACGCTTGGTGTACAGCCCGATCGTGAGCTCGAGGGCGACGGTGCCTCTCCTCTCTCCTCTCTCCTCCTCTCTCCTCCTCTCTCCTCTGGAACTGGCCTCCTCGTGCGGGCTCTGGAACTGGCCTCCTCTCTCCTCCCTCCTCCTCTCTCCTCTCTCCTCTCCTCTCTCCTCTCTCCTCCTCGAGTGCAGAAGTCACTGGGCGACACGGGAGCGGGTTCGTTGCGTGTTAGTTACTGAGAGTCTCGCCCCCGCGAAAGAGCAGATTCACATTATTTCGGGCGGCGCCCCGTGACCTGGAGCTGGACCGCCCCACCCCCACGCGCCGCGGCCCGCTCCTGCCGCTTCGTGTGGGATCTACTGATGGAACGCAATGGAAGTTGGACTTGGCGGGGGAGGATGCTTTCGGGAGAGCGACTGGTGTGTTACAGATTACAGTGCGACAGAGAGAACGCCGAAGCGGTGGGAAAAACACCCTGCAATACACGAGATAAAAGGACTTCAGAAGAGAGGCGAAACTTCTGGTGCAGCGGGTTCTCCCATCACTCTCACACACGACACAAGCAACATGACAACAACAACATGTATGCATGTGGCTCGATTCCCGCCCGCGCTGCTACTCCACCATGTCTCCCGCGTCCATCTGCCGGCTCCGCTCCTCCTCAATTGCGGCCTGCATGCGCCTGCGGGGGTCGCGGTCCGGGACAGGTCACGCCACGCCTCCCTCCGCCTCCCACGTCGACAGCAGCAGCCTGTGTGTGGGCTACTGGGGAGAGAGCACGACTTGTATCCTAGGCCACGCACCTGCGCTGCTCGGTGATCTGCGCCGGCGATACGAGCTTCTTTGGGAAGAAGTCGACCAGCCCCTGCGCGCTGGCGAAGGAGGGCAGCCTCTCCGCACAGGCGAGTTTCCTACTCGCGCAAACCTCACGGCTGAACGCAAGGCCTGCTCGCAGTGTCGGCAGCGGCGGCCGGCGAGAGCACTCGACGAAGTGGAGCATGTAGACACCTGTGGCAAAATGTGTCGCTCAGCGCAATCGTGTCTCGCTCATGTCGCGAGAAGAGGGGGCGTGCGCTGCGGGGGGCGTGCGCTCGCCGCAGTCGTAGTCGTTGTCTTGCTGTGGCGCGAGATGGCAGATGATGTGAGGCAGCGACTGCGCCTGTTCACAGATGCACGCGTGAAGAGGCGCTGTTCACATGCGTGGCATGCCGCGCAGCAGACGCTGTGTACCGTGAACCACGCCACGCCCTTCTCGTCCGGGCTCCCCTCCACCACGGCAGCCGCCTGGCCGTCCGCCGCCGCCACCGTCACCGTCGCCTCCGCCTCTGCCGTCGCCTCCGCTGCCGACCCCTCGCCCGCTCGCGCCGCGGCCGCCTCCGCTATCACCGCCTCCGCTATCACCGCCTCCGCCGTCACCGCCTCCGCCATCACCGCCTCCGCCTCTGTGGACTGCGCCGCGCCGCCCGCCTCTGGCGCCGCCACCGCCGCCAGCCCCGCCTCCTCCGCCTCCTCCGCCTCCTCCGCCTCCTCCGCCTCCTGCATCGGCTCCTCCTTCTCCTCCTCCGAGTCGCTCACCTCCTCCTCCTCCTGCGCCACCTCCTCCCCGGCCACCTTCTCCTCCGTCTCCGCCTCCTCCTCCCCCCCCACCCCGGTCACGGAGCTGCCTCCCGCCGCCGAACTCCCTCCCGCCGCCCCGCCGCCCACGGCAGCGAGACCCACCTCCGTCAGCGGCATCGCCGCCGCAGCACCGCCAACCTCCCCCTCGGCAGCCCCAGCCGCCTCCTCCGCCGCCTGCGCCTCCTCCGCCGCCTGCGCCTCCTCCGCCGCCTGCGCCTCCGCCGGAGCCGCAGTCAGGTCCACCTCGGGCGTGACGGTGGCAATCACTGCGTCTGCTGCGCCGCCGCCCACGACTACACTCTCCGCCGGCAGCAGCACGCTCTCCGCGCGCCTCTGCCTCCTCTTCCGCCCTCCTCCTCCTCCCGCCTCCGCCACCGACGCCGCCACCGCCTCCGCCTCCCCCTCCCACTCGCCTCCCTCGCCAGCAGGCCGGCGGCGGACTGAGCGGCGCCGGCCCTCGCCCTCGCCGGCCTCGCCGGCCTCTGCGCAGGCGGAGCTGCGCGCGGCGCGGGGCAGCGGCGCGGGCGGCGACACCCCCTTCACCACCGCCACCTGCAAGGGACGTGTCGCGGACGTGTCGCGGACGTGGCTAGGGCGTGGCTAGGGCGTGGCGAGCGCCGGAGCTGAACTCGGCTGGCATCTCGGCCGCCTCTCTCTCTCTCGGCCTCCTCTCGGCCTCCTCTCGGCCGCCTCTCGGCCGCCTCTCTCGCCTGCGGCAAGCGCAGCTCCTCTCTGCGCGCGGCGGTGTAGAGGTTGAGGAACCTGTGGCAAGCGGCTGCAGCGGGTGAGGCGAGGCAAGGCGAGGCGAGGCGGCGCGGCGGCGGCGCGACGACATGCGCAGGTCGCTGTAGATCTGGCGGTGTTTGTAGTGCTGCAGGAAGGAGTCGAGGAAGAGGAGGCAGGGCTTGCCTAGAGGCCGAAGCCGAGGGCGTGCAGGCGGACGCTGGCACCGCCAGCGAGGACCGGAGGAGGAGAGGAGGGG
>NW_005201223.1:21732-26716 GCF_000372725.1 Emiliania huxleyi CCMP1516 | reverse complement strand
GCTGATCTGTGTTTGCCGCCTGAGAGAGCAGGTCCGATCTCGCGGCCGACTTGAGCCAGCCTCGGCCCCTCTCGGCCCCTCTCGGCCCCTCTCGGCTCCTCTCGGCTCCTCTCTCGCCTTGGAGAGCAGGTCCACTCCCGCGACCCACTTGAGCAGCTTGCGCAGCGTCTCTCCTGCCGACCAGCGGGCCGCGGGCGGACCGTCGTGAGTGCGCGCGTGTGCGTGTGCGTGTGCGTGTGCGTGTGCGTGTGCGTGTGCGTGTGCGTGTGCGTGTGCGTGTGCGTGTGCGTGTGCGTGTGCGTGTGCGTGTGCGTGTGCGTGTGCGTGTGCGTGTGTCTGCTGGTGTGTGTGTGCTGCGAGGGAGGCGTCTGCCGCAGTTGCGTCTAGAGGCGCCTCGGCGCTGCAGGGCGAGGCGGAGGCGCTTGATGAAGAAAGTGGAGAAGATGTAGGTCCGCTCGGCGAGCCCGAGCTGGCGCAGCTGCTTCTCGAGCTTGAAGCGCAGGTACCATTCGACCAGGGTGTCGTTGAGAAGCAGCTGCTCCGGGCCGACCGTGCCGTCTGGCGTGCCGAGCCGGCGGTAGTCACCCCAGGTGAGGCAGATGGGCTCGCGACCTCCGTCGCCGATCCGGACCATCGGCTCGTGGTTGGCGTTCTGTCCGGTCAAGGCGGACGCGCGTTAGGGGCGGCTGTACGCACGCCACACAGAGCGAGGCGCATGTGCGCGAACCTGCTTGCGCCGCGAGCGACGGCGCGAGTCGGCCGCCGGCTCGTCGTCGGATGAGAGCTCGACCACCACCGGCGCGGAGGCCTCAGCCGCCTTGCGCTTGCGTGGCGGCATGCCGACGAGCTTGTCGCGGCCCTGGCGAAGCCGGCAGCGAGTGAGTCCGCCCCTTGGGGGTGGCGCGGAAGAAACACTCGAAGGCGTGAACCTTTGCCCGTTCTCAGGGTGGCACATTCCCGTTCACATAAACGCACAACCCCAGGCCCCGAAAATCACACGTGGCGCATTCCCGTTCACACAAAAACACAACCCCGGGACCCAAGACGCACACACCCTCACTTAGGCATGAACGCCCGAAACTTGAACGGCGGGCGCTTGACGAACCCAAGGGGGAACGAGGCGGGAGGGGGGCGGAGGGCGGCGGCGAGTGGGGGTAGGGGCGGGGGCGGAAGGTCGAAGGAGGGTGGTGGGGGCAAGGGTGCCGTGGCCGCGAGGCCGGGCCCCGGCGGCGAGGGAGGGGGCAGAGACGGTGGCGACGGCGAGGGCGGCGGCGGCGAGGGCGAGGGGTGGTGAGAGTGGCAGCAGGCCGAGGGGGGCGGGGGTGAGTGCGGTGCGGCGGGGCGGGAGGCGGCGGCGCAAGGGCCGGGGCAAGGGCGGCGGCAAGGGCCGGGGGTAGTGTAAGAGATCTTGCGACGCCGGTGAGGGTGGCGGGGCGGCTGGAGGCGAGGGCGGCGGCCGGCCGACACGGGGTTGGAGGGAGCGGCGTGCGTGCCTGGCGACGCCTCGGCCAAGTGCGCAAGGAGAGTGGCAAGGGAGGTGACTGGGTGATGCTACAGAGGGTGCTTCGGAACGCAAAGAAGAGCGCATGGAAGGCTCTGAGGGGGGTAGGACGCTTGCGCCGCCCGCTCCGGAGGCCGCATTCAGCCCGGAGGGGACTGCGGGAGCGGCTCGTGGCGGCTCGGAGAGAGCCGGGTGTGTCTGCGTAGTGGCCTGCGCGCCGCAGCTGCAACGGGCGGCGGGGGCAAGGTGGGGATGAGGGTGGGGAGGGTGGCCGGAATGGTAGCGGCGGCGTGGGCGGTGGCGAGGGCGGTGGAGGTAACGGTAAAGTGGGTGCTTTGGAACGCAAAGAAGAGCGTGGAAGGCTCTGAGTAGACTCAGACGCTCGCGCCGCCCGCTCCGGAGGCCGCATTCAGCCCGGAGGGGACCGCGGGAGCGCCCAGTGGCGGCTCGGGGAGAGCCGGGTGTGGCTGCGCAGTGGCCTGCGCGCTGCCTTGGGCAGAAATCGCGCTCTCGCCCCCTCAGCTCCGCCCCCGAGCGAGTGAGGCTCGGAGGAGAGGCGAGGGGGGAGAGCGCCGAGAGAGCGACTGAGGAACGGGAGAGGCCCTGAGGGTTGTTGCGCGCGCGCAACAAATCGTCAGAACCAAGGCTGAATCTCAGCGGATCGTGGCAACAAGGCCACTCTGCCGCGTACAATACCCCGTTCCTTATTCAAGTCGTCTGCAAGGGATTCGTCGGCCCGGGTCCGTGAATTGTGGTCGCTCGCGGCTCAGGCAGTGCTACCGTTGCTCGTGGCGTCCCCGGGCCGGTAGGTGGCTTTCCTTCCGGCATGGATTCTAACTTAGAGGCGTTCAGTTATAATCCGGCGCATGGCAGCTTCGCCGCATCGCCGTTTCCGGCGGCGGCTATACCGATGATGCGAATTGGTGGTTCCTCTCGTACTGAACCAAATTACCGTAGAAAAACAGACAGCAGTAGGGTAAAACTAACCTGTCTCACGACGGTCTAAACCCAGCTCACGTTCCCTGTTGGTGGGTGAACAATCCTGCATTTGGCCCCCGCTGCGAGGCAGTGATAGGAAGAGCCGACATCGAAGGATCAAAAAGCTACGTCGCTATGAACGCTTGGCAGCCACAAGCCAGTTATCCCTGTGGTAACTTTTCTGACACCTCTAGCTTGAAATTCCCAAAGACGAGAGGATCGATAGGCCACGCTTTCGCGGTTTGTATTCGTACTGAAAATCAAAATCAACCGAGCTTTTCCCCTTTCGGTCCACATGAGATTTCTGTTCTCATTGAGCTCAAAATCGGGCGCCTGCGTTATTTTTTAACAGACGTGCCGCCCCAGCCAAACTCCCCACCTGTTAGTGTCCCCGACGCGGATCGCGCGCACGAAGCGGCTTGGATCCAGAAGTGAGGCGAGCCTCCCTCCGCGCCACCGAGTAAGTAAAACAACGTTGACGGTTGCGGTATTTCACTGTCGGGTTGCCCCTCCCGCATATTCTACACCCATCAAGTCGTTCCACAGTAACAGACTAGAGTCGAGCTCAACAGGGTCTTCTTTCCCCCGCTGATTCTTCCAACGCCCGTTCCCTTGGCTGGGGTTTCGCTAAGACAGTAGATAGGGACAGTGGGAATCTCACGAATCCATTCATGCGCGTCACTAATTGGATGACGAGGCATTTGGCTACCTTAAGAGAGTCATAGTACTCCCCGCCGTTTACCCGCGCTTGGTTGAATTTCTTCACTTTGACATTCAGAGCACTGGGCAGAAATCACATTGCGTCAGCACCCTCGCGGGCCATCGCAATGCTTTGTTTTAATTAAACAGTCGGATTCCCCTTGTCCGCGCCAGTTCTGAAGCGGCTGTTCGTCGCGCAGGGAGAGCCGGAGCGCTCCTAGGCCGTCCGCCGGACGGCCGCGCGGGATCCGCAGCCGTGAGGCCGTAGTCCCCGCGCAGCCAGCCGGCCTCGAGCCTAGGACCCCTGCGCCCAGCCTTCAGAGCCATTCCTTCTCCCGAGGTTGCGGAACCATTTTGCCGACTTCCCTTACCTACATTGCTCTATCGACTAGAGGCTGTTCACCTTGGAGACCTGATGCGGTTATGAGTACGACCAGGCGTGAGAACGAACCGCTCCCCCGGATTTTCACGGGCCGTCGGGAGCGCGCCGGACACCCCAAGACTTAGGGTGCTTTGCCTGCCGTGTAGCCCTCGCTCCGGCTAAACCGATTCCAGGGCAGGAGGCAGTTAAGAAGAAAAGAGAACTCTTCCCAGGGCTCCCGCCGGCGTCTCCGGGTTCGTTCGCGTCGCCGCCCACCATCCACGCGCTGGCTCGGGAATATTAACCCGATTCCCTTTCGACGGACGGGCTGACAGAACCAGCCGCGTTCGGCGGAGTTTTCCTGTCTCTTAGGGTCGGCTCACCCGTGTCCAACTGCTGTTCACACGGAACCTTTCTCCACTTCAGTCTTCAAAGTTCTCATTTGAATATTTGCTACTACCACCAAGATCTGCACCGGGGCCCGCTTCACCCAGGCTCGCGCCCAAGGCTGCGCCGCGAGCCCCGCGCCCTCCTACTCGCCGGCGCCTCGCGCTCGCGCCGGCGGCCGCGCATCGGTGGTCCGCTTGAGCGCCATCCATTTTCAGGGCTAGTACCTTCGGCAGGTGAGTTGTTACACACTCCTTAGCGGGTTCCGACTTCCATGGCCACCGTCCTGCTGTCTGGAGGTACCAACGCCTTTTGTGGTATCTGATGAGCGGACACTTGGGTACCTTAGCGCGGCGTTCGGTTCATCCCGCATCGCCAGTTCTGCTTACCAAAAATGGCCCACTTTGAACGCGCCGTTCGCCGCCCGGGATCACTCAAGCATCCCGGGCCTCTTGCCCATTTAAAGTTTGAGAATAGGTGCAAGCTGTTTCAGCCCACAGGCCTCTAATCATTCGCTTTACCTGACAAAACCGTTGCGTTCAAGCTATCCTGAGGGAAACTTCGGAGGGAACCAGCTACTAGATGGTTCGATTAGTCTTTCGCCCCTATACCCAGATTCGACGAACGATTTGCACGTCAGTATCGCTACGAGCCTCCACCAGAGTTTCCTCTGGCTTCACCCTACCCAGGCATAGTTCACCATCTTTCGGGTCCCGACAGGTGTGCTCCACTCAAACCCCTCACAGCAGGTCAAGGTCGGTTGGCAGGGCATGCCCTTCACTTTCATTCCGCACGCGGGCTTGCCACCCGGGTACTCGCACACGTGTCAGACTCCTTGGTCCGTGTTTCTAGACGGGTCGGAGGGGCCCGTTCCGTCAGCCGGGCCCCGGGCCGCGCCAGGACGGGAGCTGGCCGTAAAGCCCCGCTCCCGGGTTGAGGCGCGGCGCCGAGGCGCGGCTGACCCGGCGCGCAGAAGTGCACCTGGGGAGAACCCCAGGCTGAGTCGGCGCGCCGAAGCCGGGCCCATCCGGGTTCCTCCTACCGATTTCAAGCACTCT
>NW_005201223.1:19563-21632 GCF_000372725.1 Emiliania huxleyi CCMP1516 | reverse complement strand
TTTTGGAAAAGGGGGGGGGGATCATTGGTTTCCGCACCCAAGGGGGGGGGGAAAGGGACAGGAACAAAAACCCTGGCCAACCGGTTCCCCCCCGGGGGGCCCCGGGGGGGGCTATTTCAACCCACTTTGGGCCCCGGGGCAAGGGGGGGGTCCTTTTCCCCCCCAATTGGGTTCCCTTTTGGTCCACCGGGGCCCACCCCTTATTTTGTTTTCAGGCTGATTGGGGGGTGTGTTGGCCAATGCCGGGCCCCCAGAGGCGGGCCAGAACAAGATTGGGAAGCCTTTTTCGGGGCCGGGGGGGGGTTAGACAGGGGGGGGGGCGGCCCCCCCGCCCTTGGGGACGCCGGGGCCCCCGGGGGGGGGGCAGCCAGTACAGAGAACCAGGGGGGGGGGGGCATCGCGGCCCCCCCCCCCCCCCCCCCGGGCAGAATGGTAAACTCGTGTCTACTCACCTCGTCGGCTCCATCGGCTGCCTCTCCTCGTGCGCCGGCTGCCTCTCCATCCAACCGCTTCTGCGTCCCCTTCTCTGCCCGGTGCTCGCGTGTCGCGATGTCGCTCTGCCGAGAGGGTCATCGCCGGCGTAGGCGGAGCGGCGGGCCCTTCGTTACAGAGACAACAAAGACATTTCACCCCTCGGGCTGTTGTTGCAGACAGAAAAACAAATTTGGCGCGCGTGCGCGCAAGGTATGCTAGTATGATAAAAAAGAAAGGTATGCCACCTGCCGTCCTCTACTCGGGGGTCCGGCCGACGCTTCGTCGCTGCAGCAACCGCGAGAGCTACAGACAAGCGCGATGCTTCGGGTCGCTGCGAGGCGTGCGTCCGTGTCGCTGCCGCACCTTACCCGTGGCTATCCTGCGCCGTATCCGTCGCACACCGTCCTCGGCATGCCGGCGCTCTCGCCGACGATGACGCAAGGCAATGTCGAGAAGTATTTGGTCAAGGTCGGAGACCCGATCGCGGCCGGCGACCGCATCGCAGAGGTTGAGACGGACAAGGCGACCGTCGACTTTGACGTCGTCGACGACGGCATCGTGGCGAAGTTTCTCATTCCGGAAGGCGCGCAGGATGTCCAAGTCGGCACGCCGATGATTGTCCTGTGCGAGGAGGCGGGCGACGTGGCGGCCTTCGCGGACTTTGAGCCCAAGGCACCCGGCAGTATTGCCGAGGCGGCGCCGCCGCCGACCGAATCGGCGCCGGCGCCGGTTGCCGCACCGCCGCCACCCGTGCTCGGCGCCGCCTCGGCAGCCGGAAAGGGAGCCTCGCTGGCCGTGACGGCGTGGGGCCGCTGGACGGTCATGGTGGCGTGATCCGGATCACCGGTGGCTATCGCGCGCGGCGCAGTCGACGTGGGGGCGCGCCGGCGGCGAGGAGGGGGAGCAGCAAAGAGGAGCGACATACCGTTAGCAGCGAGCACGCGAATCGCGATGCCGATGGCCGATGCGAGGCGCCGGCTGACGTGCGGGTGACGGATGTAAAACGGTCATACCGACGGCATGGACAGTGTTGGTTGGTGAAACACGGTTTACCTCTAAACCTAAGCGTCCACTCTCTCTGACTCTCTCTCTTGTCGCTCTCTCTCTCTCCTAAATTGTGATTTGTGTAAACGACGTGCGAGACTCGTCCCGACGATACCTCTCCCTCGCTAAACGAGTGACCCCGACCACGACTTCGACGGCTCGGACGGGCTCCACCAGTCCTTCAGCCGCTGCAGCGGACTCTTCGATTTGGGCGGACTCCACCAGTCCTTCAGCTGCTGCAAACGGCTCTTCCCTGTGGCCATGCCCCTGCTGCGCGGCATCGCACTCGTCAAGAGCTTGCGTGCCCTCTCCCACGTCTCTCCGGAGATCTCCGCGCCTGTAGCAGAGAGCTTCTGCAGCTGCTCTCGCGAGGCAACAAACAGGACGGCCACGATCAGAGGAACCATCGTGTACTTGTCCTGCAGCGCGTCCAGCAGCGCCTCGTCGAGCGGCCTGTCGGGCTTGAGCGAGGCGAAGAGGCCGTCTGACGAGTCGGCAAAGAGGTCCTCCGCGAACTGCTCGGGCGCGGAGTTCTGCAGCCCCGATGCGAG
>NW_005201223.1:16091-18114 GCF_000372725.1 Emiliania huxleyi CCMP1516 | reverse complement strand
CAACGACCAGCAGCTCAGTCGAGCGGTATGATCCGGGGTTGGGTGCGTGGGAGGCGGTGGCGCCGATGGCGGAGGCGCGGCAGTCTGGCGTGGCGGTGCTCGACGGCAAGCTGTACGTGGTGGGCGGGTACGACGGCGGCCACCTCCGCTCGGTGGAGCGGTACGACCCGGGGTCGGATGCGTGGGAGGCTGTGGCGCCGCTGACGCTGGCTCGCTTCGGGGCCGGGGTGGCGGCGCTGGAAGGCAAGCTGTACGCTGTGGGCGGCAGAACCTCAGAGGAGGACGACGAGACTGAGGTTGACAGTCACTCGGTGGAGCGGTTCGACCCGGCCTCGAATGCCTGGGAGGAGGTCGCGCCGATGGCGACGGCGCGGGCCTTTTCTTTCGCGCTCCTGATGTAGAGAGGGGCATTAGGTGATCTGAGCTGTGAGCGGTGAAGGGCCGCGCTTTTTCCTTTTAGGACCCGGACGAGGGCGAGTGGTGCGGGGATGTTTTATTTTTGTCGAGCTGCGAGGCTCGCCCCGACAGTGACGGTGCCAGAAGCGCTCGTCGGTGTCACGGTCGGAACCTCGCGGGACGGAGACTCAGAGCCAGCACATACTGTGTGAAGGTGCGCTCGAAACGAGGGAGGACGAGCTGAGCAACGACATGTACTTTTTCTCGTGGCGGAGAATGATGTCGGTGTGGCTGTGGTGTGGGAATCAGACGCGACGGTACCGGGGTACGGCGGTTAGGGAGCCGGAGCGCGGAGGTCCCTACTGGCGCAACCAAAGCTCACGGCCCATGGCGCCCAGTGTGACCTTGTTTCCTTCCACCCGCTCTAAAGAAAAGTAGGGGAGGTCGTCAGTACTGCTACGCATATGTAATCGCCCAGAATGCACAGATCGGCCATGTTATGTAAATACGCGCCCGCGATCCATAGTGCGTCGGCCAGACGTCGCGTATTTCGGTGTCGTGTCCGAGCCAAGTGGCGCCTGAGGGAGCTACAAATGTCTTGCGTATTACGAATCTGTCTTCTGCATCCACCTTCGGCCGATCGGGGTGTGCCTCTCAAGGCGCGCTACGCCCCACGTACTACGCACACGCATTCCGGATCGAGTGAGAAGTGGTGGCCGACGGGGGTTACGCCTCACGCATTACGCATACGTTTTACGCATTCGCACGCCCAAGGTGTCGGAGAGGGCCTACGCACCACGTACTACGCACACGCATTCCGGATTCGAGTGAGAAGTGGTGGCTGACGGGGGTTACGCCTCACGTATTACGCATACGTTTTACGCATTCGCACGCCCAAGGTGTCGGAGAGGGCCTACGCACCACGTACTACGCACACGCATTCCGGATTCGAGTGAGAAGTGGTGGCCGACGGGGGTTACGCCTCACGTATTACGCATACGTTTTACGCATTCGCACGCCCAAGCTGTCGGAGAGGGCCTACGCACCACGTACTACGCACACGCATTCCGGATTCGAGTGAGAAGTGGTGGCTGACGGGGGTTACGCCTCACGTATTACGCATACGTTTTACGCATTCGCACGCCCAAGGTGTCGGAGAGGGCTTACGCACCACGTACTACGCACACGCATTCCGGATTCGAGTGAGAAGTGGCGGCCGACGGGGGTTACGCCTCACGCATTACGCATACGTATTACGCATTTGCACGCCCAAGGTGTCGGAGAGGGCTTACGCACCACGTATTACGCATACGTATTACGCATCCCCCCCCCAACCCCCTTTATGTGCGCGCACTGGCGCTCCCCATTAGGGGTTCCTTTTTATGGTTTGGCGTCGCCCTGTGCCCCGGAAACAGACTACTGCGCCTTACCTCTTGAAAGCCAATCCCTTAACCCCCCCCCACGCCCTCTTTTAATCGCGGATTTCCTCCCTGCTCTTCCCGGGATCTAATATAATAGAGCTTGCACGTACAACGGCGGTCGTGACAAACTATAACCTCGTGCTTTACTCTCTATTCGCTTTCTCAGAATCTCCCCGTTCTACTTGTTTTTATTTTTTGGCCTCATT
>NW_005201223.1:9190-15410 GCF_000372725.1 Emiliania huxleyi CCMP1516 | reverse complement strand
CGGCGTGGGTCAGGCGCGCACCGGCCGCCTCCGGGAGCGGCCGTCACGTCGAGGAGGGGGGCTGTCGGCGGCTCGAGCGGCGAGGCGTGCCACTCTGCTTCGCCGCCGACAGCCCCTCTTCCGAGCCGGCGCGTGGCGACGAGCCGCGGCCAGTGTCGCTGGTTCCTTTGGCGGCGCAGCGTTTATCCCCCCCACCCGCGCCCGCCCGCCCGACCGCCCGCCCGCCCTCAGGCCTTGCCCCTTCGCAGGCGCGGGAGCGCTCGCCGGCGAGCACCTCCTACCTCTCCTCGCCCGGCTGCTCCCTTGCCCCGTCGCCCGCCGCGCCCTCGCCCGGCCTCAAGAGCTTGGCGGCCTTTGTCCGCCAGCTCAAGGCGTGGGACGAGGCGTGCGCCGACGGCCGCTCGTCGTGCTGGTTCGAGACGGAGGGCGACCTCCCGCGGCTGGCCGGGGAGGCGCTGCTGGCCGAGGCGGCCGCGACGGGCGCGAGGCGGATCGCCTTTGACGCCGTCTCGGCGCGTCTCGAGGCGACCGCGGCGCCGCCGCCGCCTCTCGGCACCGCTTTGGCCGCGTGGCCCACGGGATGGGGCATCGAGGAGGGCAACTTCTGCGGGCTGGCGCACTGGGCTGTGGAGGTGTGGCACGCGGCCGGGTCGGTCGACGCGAGCCGGTGGCAGGTCGAGGCTGACGGAGGGCGCCTCTTCTTTGTGCGGGTCGCGGAAAAGGCCGCATAATCGCGCTCTCCGCCGAGGCCCGCCTCGGCGACGGCGCTCGCCGCGTAGCAGCAGCAGTAGCAGCAGCAGCAGCAGCACGTGATTCTTGACACATGATTACACTACACAGTCCTCCCTTCGGTTGTCGTTTCGACCCTGTTTTTTTCTTCTATCGCAGCGCACTCGCATCTGTGAGCCTAGCGCAGCGCGAACTCGCCGTCTGAGCCTAGCGCAGCGCGAACTCGCTCTGAGCCTAGCGCAGCGCCTCGGAAAACACCATTTTGGCTCGCCAACAAGCCCTCCGCGCCCCCACACCGTTAGGATAATACATTTTTCCTTTCTTTTTTCGGCCCTGTGGGCACCCTACTCATGGACGACCAGGCCCTCGAAGTACACGTTCGCGCACCCGTAGCTCAGCGTCATTTGGGCGGACGTGTAGGCTCCGACGGTCGCAGACCCTGAGCAGCTGGAGGTCGCCTCCTGCGGTCCAGAGCCGTAGATGGCGAGCCGCGGCTCGTTACGGCCGACAAAGCTTGGCTGTGACTCGTCTGTCTCGTCCGGGTCCACCTCGACGAAGCAGACGCACGTATTCTCCTCGATCCTCGCGATGGCCGCCTCGACGACGCCACGGAAGAGCGAGCCGGGAGCCCACCCGCGGCTCCCGCTCTGCTTTGCAAAGCGCCAACGGACCAGCTGGTCCGGCCACTGCCTGGCGCGCTTGGTGATGCCGAGCCTCCTGGAGCCGCCTTCCAGATGTTCATGCTGTTCATGCACATGGATCACAGCCTTGCCGTCAGCGGCGACCGCGGCGGCAGTCGCCTCTGGGCACCTGTTGCCACATGGCGGCTCGCCGACGGGACCCGACCGGTTCCACCAGCCGCCACCTTGCCTCCATACGCACACACTCTCGCACGAACTGCTCTCGCAAGCTGCCGACGTTGGCGCGGCAACCGCACAGATGAGAATCTCGGTGCACCCCGGCGCATCGGAGATAGCCCGCTCGCAGGAGGTAACGCCGGACGCTCGGTCGGTGACGCACTGGTCGAGGCGAAGTCCGAGGACGCTGGTAATGAACAGGAGGAGGTAGACGGATGCTCGACCATGCATCGTGCAGACTGAGGAAGGGCTCGGCGGCAGAGAAGCGGCGGTCGAGGGTTGAGGCGTGTCATGTACGACCAGCTTGCGTTTATTTTTGCTTGGCCGGGTATCATGCCGGGGTAGGTAGGGTAGGGTCTGGTCGGTTTTTCCCTCTCTCACGCCGGAATTTTCACAGCAGCAATCGTCGTCAGTACTGCTACGCATATGCACGGAGGCCCATATGCATACGCATCACATTACGCCCTCTCGGGAATACGTAAACTCGGTGCGTGTACGTCACTTGCCAGTCCAAATGCGTCGCATTACGCAGCCCGTCGAACGCCTCCCCCTTCAAAAATAAATAGAAAACGTCAATACATACACGTAATCATCGCGTGCGTGACGGTGCGATGGCCCTGTGGTTGCCTCATACGTACCACGTGTCACGTATACGGATTATGGATCTCCGCCGGTGCGCCGCGGCCCACGGAGGGCGGGGCGTCTTCGACGTATCACGTATCCGCATTACGCATACGTCCTTTTCACCGCAAAGCTTTGCCCCGGGGACGGTGCAATGGCCCGCGCGGCGGGTGCCTTACGTACCACGTCTCACGTTTCCGGATTATGTATCTCGCCCCGCGCGCCCCCGAGCCCCCCCCCCCCCTACGTATCACGCATACGCATTACGCATTACGTATTTTTCATCCTTCGTAGTCCAAGGCAATGTTACAAAGCATAAATTGTACAAAGACGATGGCAGTGAAGTGCCAAGAGAGACACCTTCTCCGCCGACAGTCAAACAGTTCCCTCGAGGTCTCACAGGACCCACACACAGCAGATTGCAGAGGCGCGCGGGCCTCGCCCCGACCCCTCGCCCCTTCGCGTCGGCGACGGGAGAGGAAAGGAGAGGCGGCCGAGCAGGCGAGGCCCGCAGTCATATCCCCTCACACACACAAAGATGGCTCGCACGACGCTGACTAGAGTCTAGGCCCGAGGAGGACCTTTGCAGCTGTCGCGCGTGCTGGGGGAGTGGCGCTGCGTGGAGGCACGGCGGGGCGGCGCGCCGACGAATGCTCCACACACTTCAGTCCGCTCACGCCGATGGGCGGCGGAAGAGCATGTTGGCAAATGCTCCGATGCCGGAGGGCTGATTGCCGTTCCCCGCCTATTAAGGAATAAAACGGATCGGAGCTAGTGGTGCTAGCCAACTTATGGCAGCCCGAGCGGCAGCGCCAGTGCGCGCACATAAAGGGGGGTGGGTGGGGGGTTAGGGGGTGGCTGTCGAGGGCTATGCCCGAGTCTGTTGTTACCAGCGCACATACAACCCTAGCCAACTTATGGCAGCCCGAGCGGCAGCGCCAGTGCGCGCACATAAAGGGGGGGGGGTGGGGGGTCAGGGGGTGGCTGTCGAGGGCTATGCCCGAGTCTGTTGTTACCAGCGCACATACAACCCTAGCCAACTTATGGCAGCCCGAGCGGCAGCGCCAGTGCGCGCACATAAGGGGGGGGGGGGAGGGGGGTTAAGGGGTGGCTGTCGAGGGCTATGCCCGAGTCTGTTGTTACCAGCGCACATACAACCCTAGCCAACTTATGGCAGCCCGAGCGGCAGCGCCAGTGCGCGCACATAAAGGGGGGTGGGTGGGGGGTTAGGGGGTGGCTGTCGAGGGCTATGCCCGAGTCTGTTGTTACCAGCGCACATACAACCCCAGCCAACTTATGGCAGCCCGAGCGGCAGCGCCAGTGCGCGCACATAAAGGGGGTTGGGGGGGGATGCGTAATACGTATGCGTAATACGTGGTGCGTAAGCCCTCTCCGACAACTTGGGCGTGCAAATGCGTAATACGTATGCGTAATGCGTGAGGCGTAACCCCCGTCGGCCGCCACTTCTCACTCGAATCCGGAATGCGTGTGCGTAGTACGTGGTGCGTAGGCCCTCTCCGACACCTTGGGCGTGCGAATGCGTAAAACGTATGCGTAATACGTGAGGCGTAACCCCCGTCAGCCGCCACTTCTCACTCGAATCCGGAATGCGTGTGCGTAGTACGTGGTGCGTAGGCCCTCTCCGACAGCTTGGGCGTGCGAATGCGTAAAACGTATGCGTAATACGTGAGGCGTAACCCCCGTCAGCCACCACTTCTCACTCGAATCCGGAATGCGTGTGCGTAGTACGTGGTGCGTAGGCCCTCTCCGACACCTTGGGCGTGCGAATGCATCAAGCGTATGCGTAATGCGTGAGGCGTAACCCCCGTCGGCCACCACTTCTCACTCGAATCCGGAATGCGTGTGCGTAGTACGTGGTGCGTAGGCCCTCTCCGACACCTTGGGCGTGCGAATGCATCAAGCGTATGCGTAATGCGTGAGGCGTAACCCCCGCCGGCCGCCACTTCTCACTCGAATCCGGAATGCGTGTGCGTAGTACGTGGTGCGTAGGCCCTCTCCGACACCTTGGGCGTGCGAATGCATCAAGCGTATGCGTAATGCGTGAGGCGTAACCCCCGTCGGCCACCACTTCTCACTCGAATCCGGAATGCGTGTGCGTAGTACGTGGGGCGTAGCGCGCCTTGAGAGGCACACCCCGATCGGCCGAAGGTGGATGCAGAAGACAGATTCGTAATACGCAAGACATTTGTAGCTCCCTCAGGCGCCACTTGGCTCGGGCACGACACCGAAATACGCGACGTCTGGCCGACGCACTATGGATCGCGGGCGCGTATTTACATAACATGGCCGATCTGTGCATTCTGGGCGATTACATATGCGTAGCAGTACTGACGACCTCCCCACAGCAGAAAAAGAATTTTTCCGCGCAAATCACGATGTCAACCCTCCCCAAGTCGTTGATCTGGTGCTTGTAGGGCTTGAGAGTGGCCTGCCATGTCACAGGAAGGACTGTGGTTGCAGGATAGTACCACCAGCCATCACTTTAGTTGGTATAGTACCCCACCTTCACCCATCGAGTGATTTCTTTTTTAGTTTCCCATAAGTAAGGTAGGTAGGTAGGTAGGTAGGTAGGGGCAGGGCAGGGGCCGGTCAGGTTTTTGCAGAATTTCAGCATGATACCCGGCCAAGCAAAAATAAAGAGAAGAGACGCTGCCTGGTAATTTCTCTTTCCCATTGCAGTCGATTGCAGTCGATGTGTTTCTCTTTTTTTATAAATGAACTCGGGGGCACGGGACGCGGCACAAACGGGGCACAAACGCCAGGCGAGAAAGACCAGGAGGCAGGTGCTGGCGGTGTTTCTCTTTCCCACGTTGAGTAGCCGCTCGTCGACACCGCAGCAGCCCTGCCGGCGGCGTCCCGGCGTTCCTCCACCCATGTACGGCGTCAACGATGCCGCCGCCGCCGCCGCCTCGATCACCCACGCGGAGCCGGTCCCGGCGACCTGCATCGGCGCCGTCGTCGGCAGCAAAGGCAGCGGCTTGCGGCACCTGCGCGAGACGAGCGGCTGCGCGGTCGAAGTGCCGCGCGAGGAGGACGCGTACGGCAATCGCCACGTCAAACTGACCGGCGCGCCCGACCGCGTGCAGCTCGGCGTCGCTCTGCTGCAGGAGACACCCGGCCCGCCACCGCTCCAGCGCACCCTCCCCGCCTCGGCCTCGCCAAGCTTCGCCTGCTCCACCGCCTCCGCCCACCTGCGCACTCATCTCGCCACCGCCCCGCCACCGGCCCACCCGGGCCTCGCCGCCCACTCCGCCCTCAGGACATGATCCTCCAGATCTCGAGCGGCTCGTACCGCGGTCCGACGCCGATGCCGATGCCGCTGCCGCCGCCGCCCAACGCGGCAGGCAAGCCGCGTCGCTCGACGCTCTCCTCTGCGCACGCGGCGGTGAAGCGGGCCACCTCACACGCCTCCCCGCCGCGAGCAGGCAAGCGGAAGCTCGACGCGCTCGCCCCCTTCCAGCCCCCCCACCACACCGGCCTGCTCCCGCCGGCGCCGGCGCACGCCGCGTCCCTCGCGCCACCGTACGGAGGGGCCGGCGCCTTCGGGGTGGCTGCGTCGCCGTTCCCCGCGCTCTCGCTGCCGCACCTCGCGACGGCTCTGCCTCCGGCGCGGCTGCCGCGCGAGCTGCACCGTCCGAAGAGAGGCGGATCAGAGCTCGCCCGCGCGAGATAGGCGCAGCAGAGTCGCGCCGAGTCTGCCACCGCCACCAAGTCCCTCTGTCCCACGGGTCGAGGCGTGGAGTAGGTGTCGCAGCTGCTGCCCGCAAAGTCCGCCACCGCGGCCATCCGCGTGCTGGTCGACAGCTCCAAGGCCGCATCCGCCCTCCCGCCCTCCGGCCGAGACGATCCAGCGGGCAGCCCTTCACGGCGCGCAACTGTGAACAGGTGACCTCCATCGTGGAGAGAGGCGGCGCCGGGCTGAAGCAACTCCGCGAGTCGTCAGGCGACACTCTCCCCTCGCCGACCCTGGACCCCCTTTCCGAGCCCCCACC
>NW_005201223.1:7944-9090 GCF_000372725.1 Emiliania huxleyi CCMP1516 | reverse complement strand
GGGGGGGGGGTTTTTGGGGTTTCAGGTTTCCCCATTAGGCATAGGTCCTTTTCCCCGAAAAATTTTCCCCCGGGGAGGGGGCAATGGCCCGCGGGGGGGGGGCCTTAGGTACCCCGTTTCAGGTTTCCGGATTATGTTTTTCGCCCCGGGGGCCCCCGAGCCCCCCCCCCCCCCCCCCGCCTCGCACACGCCGTAGCCACACACGCGCCACGCGCCCCTCCTTCCCCCACAGGCTTGCTCTGCGGCAAGCTCGGCTCGCCCGACCGCCCTGCCGAGGCGGTGAGGTCCGATGTCGTGATCGACCCTCGCTTCCCCGACGCCGCCGCCGCCGCCGTCAACCCCGCCGCCCCCACGCCCGCCGCGTCCGCCGCCGCCGCCAGGGCAGGCCCGCCGGAGCTCACGATCCGGTGCGGGAGTTTCTCTGCGCCACGTCTTCCACCCCACTCCTCCGCCCAACTTCTCTGGCCAGAGTCGTGCCGCGCGTTGGCCTGCTAGGCTGCTCTTCGCCGGAGAGGCGGTGGGTCGGCTGATTGGCAAGGGGGGCGCCGGCCTCCGCGCTCTGCGCGAGAAGCACGGCGTCGGCGCAGAACTTGGGGAGCGACGAGTGCGGACGCGCGTGCCGCTGCTCGGCGGCACTTTTGGCGCGGCCCGACTGTAGGCGTGGACTTGCCGCGGCAGACGCAGCACGGCGACGAGGTGCGGGTGCTCACTCTCTCGGGCGACGTGGTTGCTGTCTACTCGGCGGCGTGCGACGCGCTCGTGGCCATGCGGAGCGAGACGCCCATTGCTTAGCGACTTCTTCTCCAAGCAGCAGCCACGTTTGTGCTTTCACCGCGCATCTCTCTCTAGATAGAGCCGCGCAAAGGCTCTTGCTCACAATAGATCGGACTCAGATGAGAAAGAGACACAAGGTCTATTTTAACTGGTGGTGGCGACCATGGTGAATGCTGATGGTCCATGCCCATGACCAAAATGCAAAACCACACGCGCCCCCCCGGCCCCGCCGCCCGGTGCTACGCCTCGCGGATCCGGATGAGGAGAGCGAGCAGCGAGTCGTGTCTATGTCTAGACGGGAGGGGGCGAGAGTCGTATATATGTCCTCGGTGACCTAGCCCTCACACAGCCCGAGTTTCCGCTGCACTGCAT
>NW_005201223.1:3857-7844 GCF_000372725.1 Emiliania huxleyi CCMP1516 | reverse complement strand
GTAGACAGCCTCGGTCACGAGGATTCATGATCAATCAGAGTGGGATAGGGTAGAAGGCCTTGCGCGAGGATCAATAACAACGAGTATGAGTATGGCTATGTAAGCATGAGCTGAAGATGGATGGGGCAGAAGGCCTCGGTCACGAGCATGTTGAAGGCGCGCTGGTCCTCGAGGTGCCTGCAGCAAGAGGGCGAGCGGCTCGCAAGCGGCTCGGGGAAGGCGCGCCGGGCCGCGGCAGGGGCAGGGGCCGCGCCAGTCGTCCGTCGGCGCGACGAGCTTTGCGTGCCACCGCTCCGCCAGCGTGAGGGTTCGCGGCGTCGGGTTGAGGAAGAGGACGCCTGAGGAGTGGGTAGCAGTGGTGAGGAGGAGTGACTTGCAGTCCTCGGCACCAGTCGGGTCGGAGGGCGACCTGCGGGGGACGCCGCGGGGACGTGTCACGGACGTGTCCGAGGTGTGCCGTCCCGCCGTCCTGCCGTCCGAGGGGGAGAGGAGGGGGAGAGGAGGGGGAGAGGAGGGGGAGAGGAGGAGGAGAGGAGGGGGGGGGGGGAGGCGCCGGTGTTGAAGGTGACTCCGTAGAGGTTCTGAGGGTTGTGCCCGCAGAACCAGACGCCCTTGGGGTCGAAGCGCCTCGAGTCGCCGCGCTTGTTCGCGTCTGCCTCGCGCGAGAGGCAGTCGCTCGTGACAGCGATGTCCGCCGCGGCGGCGCGCGAGCGCAGGAAGGGCTCCGGGTCGGCGAGCCAGACCGTGTCGACGTCGCTGCAGAGGACGGGGCGGCCGCGCCGGAGGAGGGAGAGGAAGGCGGCGACCTTCATCGCGCCCATCCGCCGGAAGCGCGCCTGGTCGGCGCCGATGCCGCGGAAGTCGGACGCATCTCCGAAGACGGAGAAATTGAGTACCGGAACACCGAGCCCTGCCCAGCTCGAGAGCGAGGGAGGGTCGAGCGCAGCAATGGCGAGCTGGTGCGCCCGTCCGACGGCCGCGCAGGAGAGGTAGAAGTTCTGCGCAAAGTGAAGGTAGGCGGCGTTGCTAAAGGTAAGCCACACGACGGCCCCCTTTGGCAGGACAGCGTCGAGTGCCTCGGCGGTGACGACGCCACGCACCGGCGACGAAACGGCCGCGGCCGCTGCGCGCACTCGTTGCGAGCCCTTCTCGAGAGCAATCCTGGTGGCCTCCTCCGAGGACAGCGCGGCAGAGCTGCGGGATGTCTCTACAGCTGCCCATCCACTATCCGGCGGCTTTTGACGGCTCCTCTGGAGGGCTAGCTGCCGGCGCGAGACCACGGGCGCGTGGCTCGGCGCACGGGCAACGTTGACGATGCCGACCAGTGCGAACGGGAGAAACACAAGCCAGATGGGAAAGCGACCTTCGGAGATGCTGGAGGAGGTGCGAGGCATGCCAAAGCTCACGGCGGAATGCACAACACGCTTGCTGGGTTCCAACTTTTTCCGGGGTGTGGTATGGTCCTCAAAGGGTGGGGGGGTATGGTCCTGACCGCACAAGACTAGCCCTCGACAGGGGTGGGGGGGTATGGTCCCTCGGCCCCTCCCTCTACTGCCGCCGCCGAGCCCGCAGCGCCATGAGGTAGGAGCACGCGCCCGTGTCGCGGAGCTGCTGCAGCTGCTCCACGCTCCACTCGCCGACACCCTTCTGGTTGCGGAGCGCCTCAATGTACTACAAGTCCCTCGAGATTGCGCCGCTGGCGCAGCCGGCCAACCCCCTCGAGGCGACCACCGGCGAGGCGACCACCGGAGTGGGGGCACCCGCCGGCACGGCGATGCCGATATGGATGACCTCGCCGGTGCGGTGGCCCGCGGGGCGGCCGGCGCGGCGGCCACCGGAGCCGCCCGCACGGGGACGGCCGGCGCGGCGCCTGCTGGTGCGGCGCCCGGGTGCGGCGACCGGCGCGGGTGCCGCGCCCGCCGCTCGCCACCCAGGCGATTGCCAACTTCGCCGCCGCGCTCTAGACGAGCACCGGCCGGTGCTGGCGTGGACGACGGCTATCCGCGCGTATCTAGTGTGCGTGTCGGTGTCTGCAGCCTACTGGAGCCTAGCAGTAAGGCGGCCGGCGGTGGGGCGAGGGGGGGGGGGAGGGGGGGGAGGGGGGGGGGGAAGGGGTGGAGGGGGGCTGGGTATGTCAATTGGCGGGGGGGGGTATGGTCTCGAGGTGGGTTGCGCGACCCTACCATACCATACCCCGCAAAAAGTCCGAACCCTGCCTGCGACATCATCTTTCGTGACGAGAGAGAGGCCCTTGAAGGGCCCCGCCCCCGATGGGGTTGACTGGGCTAGCGCTGGGGGCTGGGCGTTACCACGAAGTTGCTGATGTGGGTAGACGAACAAAAAGATAAAAGTAGGGGAATTCGTCCACGTAAGTCTTGGGGAGTGGTTGGGGTGGCCTCAGGCATCCCCAAGGGAGTCGCAGCGGTGCCCCATAAGAGCAGCTTTTAGCGAGACTGCCTATGCGGACCCGCCCGTCGCGTAGGGTTGTCAAACGTTAAGAGCTGAACAGTGTTGCTAGTGTTAACAGTAACAACAGAAACAACAGTGGGGCTCCCCAACAACAGTAGCTAACGTTAGGCCGGCTGAACAACAATAAGGAAGGCCTGGCAGTGACCCACGACGATCTCCAGCGTCCAGTGGCAGTGCGGGTAAATACCCGAAAATACCCGGGAAAACCCAGGTATTTTCGGGTTTTACCCGGTGTTTTTTGCATTTTCTGCTTGCTGACCACTGAACAACAGTAACAACAGTAACAACAGTAACAGCTTGGGCTGGCGTGGGGAGAACACTTGAACAACGTTGAGGATTTCAGCCAACAATACGGCTCGACGCCGCTGAGATCGGAGATCAAGCTCTGACAGGTCGCACGTCGCTCCTTTGATGCCGACGTGACTCACCCGTGCAGATCACATCAGTACACGGACTTGACGCGCTCGGTACGACGCCTGCGACCCGTCTCCGGTCAAGTGGCACGACGCTCATCGCGCCCGCCAGCGCTGCCGTGCAGGTTGCCACGACAAGGTCGGGCACGCTTCTATACGCTCTCCCAGCCTTCCTTTCCATCCCATTAGGCAGCCTTGGGAACGGTGGCGGTCAGAGGCAAAGCCTACGAGGGGTGGTGGAACCACATGTCACGGCTACTGCCGGCTCGACCCCACGATAGCCTCCGAAGGCTGACTTTGCGGCACCATCATCGGACGATGTCGACGAGTTGGGTCGCTCTCGCGGTAGCCAGATGACCGCTCATACTAGTAGTATCGGCCATGGCCGCAGGGAGCGCGGGGGAGGGCGCTGGGAGCAACACGGAGCTCCGTTGGAGACGTTTTCAAGATTAGCGTGTCAGAGTGAAATGGCACTAGCCTATCGTTAACTTTGTGTGGGCCTAACAGTTGCACTAGAGCGGTGACAATTTGGTACATCTCCAGGACGCGCAGAGGCAGCTGCGATCCCGCCGAGTGGACGGGGGCACTCCGCGCCACCTGCCGAGAGGTACCAAATGGCGCAAATGGTCAAATCAAGGTTTTGTAACGCGATCTGTGCCTGTCCGCTATAGCCGCAGCCACTCCCAGCTGCTCGGTGTGAACAGAGTTCGCAACTCGAGATCCCTCGAGAGTTCACGCGGAGTCGGCTGGGGCTATACCAGACAGGATCTGTGCCAGAGTGAAATGGCACTAGCGAGAACGTTTGACAACCGCCTAGTCCCTAGTCCCGCTACCGTCGCGCCTCGGACCCTGTCCTCCTCCCCCATCCCTCGTTTGGGTTGTCTATTTTCTTTCTTTCTCTCTGCGGACACCTCCCCCCTCGCCATGTTACCTGCATGTTAGAGCCGTACGAGGTACGTGCAAGGGGATAAATAAATAAATAAAAACGGACACCTCTACTGTGAGATGGGTAAAAAGGAACGAGAGATATTCTGGTATAATAAAAAGGAGGGGGGAAAATCAAATGAACTCGGGGGCGCACAGGACGCGGCACGTAGAAGAATGT
>NW_005201223.1:0-2822 GCF_000372725.1 Emiliania huxleyi CCMP1516 | reverse complement strand
CCCCAAAACGTGGGCCCCCCCCCGGGGGGGTTTTTTTTGAATTTTTGGGGGCCCAAAGGGGGTGCAGCCTTTTCCCGGAGAGCCGCCCCCTCGGCCTTGGACAAAAACTCCCGGGGGAGGAAAATTTTCGGTTTTGAGGGGCCCATTTTGAACCCGGGCAGGGAAAGGTTTACCCGGTGGAAGGGGGCCCCCCAATAGCGTTCGAGCGCGGCGGTGGAGATTTTTCGCGCTTTCAGGACCCCCCCGAACCCAAAGGACCCCCCCGGGCCCAAAAAAAAATTTTTCCCCCCCTCCCCCTTTTTGGGCAAAAAAAAAGGGCTTTTAAAACCGGTTTTTCCAGGGGTACCGGTAGGGCCCCCCCCCCCCCCCCCCCCTTTTCAAAGTCTGTGCAAGTGTGAACAGCAGCCAGCTCCTGACCACGGCGCCGCAGGGGCCTGTTGATAGGTCCAGGTGATAGCCCTGGAGAGGCAATTATTGAGTTGACTTAGGGATACCCGCCATAAAAACGGTGTGTATGGTCGGTGGTGGGTGGAGGCTCTCTCTGCTGCCGCGGCGCCCCCGTAGGAACACCATTTTGCGGTCCTGAGCGGCCGTCTTGGAGCAGAAGCTTCCCTGCCTCCTTAGCCATGTTGCGGTGCCCTCGCGCCATCTGGTCCTCGCACTGCTCGCAAGTAAAGCGTCTTCACAGGTCGGCAGATACGCCTCACCTTCAAAAAGGTGGCTGCCTACCCCAAAGCCCAGCCCGGGGCATCGATTTCTCTTGACGATCTCACTTTAAAACGCTGGTGCAGATGGGGTTTTCTCTATAGAAGTCGGAGCCTTGCGTCGAAGGAGAGGCAGCGTGCGGCTCCGTGGACTCGGCCATCACCCGCGGGTGAGAGGGCGATAGGAAGCACTCCCGCCCTCTGAGGCGGCCGTCCGAGTCGGGGAGGCAAACACACAGCCATCCTCGCGGGTGTGGGCAGCCTTATCGGCCCGCTATACTAACCCTTAAGTCGGCCCTTCCTCGGGTCGGCTTCGGAGGCCCCTTAGCCCTAGCCGGAGCTAAGGGAGCCGGCTTTTTCGGCGCTAACCCTAGGAGAAACCGCTCCGGAATAGGGTTACCGGCACCATCGGGCGGCGCCATGCGGATGGAGGGAGTCGGGTCTGCCATCGGCGGGCCGTCAGGGCGCTGAGAAGTCAAGGACGACTTTTTAGCTCCACTTTCGGCGTGCCGGAGTATGCGAGGACAGCCCGTTCTGCCCGTTCGCGGGCTAGTCAGCACTTCTAGCGCAGAGAGGGCAATGGGGCGGAGGCACGCCGCAGCGGCAGGCAAAAGGAATCGGTATCAAAACACGTTCCCGCCGGTACACACACAAAGTAAGCACAGCACGCCTTAGAGACGTGACCGTCTCGGCGGCGAAAAATCACACACCGCCGCCACGCGATAGCGCGAACACAAGGGCTACTTGGAGCACACACGATAGTCACCGTCGCTCCTCTCAGTCTACTCCGCCTCTCCTCTAGCGCAGAGCGCCTCATCTCGCCGGGGAGAAGTGCGGTGATCCGCCTACCGCCTTAGGCACTTGATCGGCGTCACGGTGAAGGCGGGCTCGGCCGCTGCCTCCCAACGCCTTCGAAGGCCGAGCCGCGCACTCTCGCGCGGGTTGTGAGCCACAGGCACGCGCGCCTACTCGGGGACGAGCCGGGGTGGTGTGTGGGGCACGTTTACGGGTCCGGAATGGTCCGTTATGCCGTGCTGCTGCCTTGGGCGACCGGCTAGGTCACGTCGAAAGTAGCGCGGTCTTCCGCTGCCTCCCGACGCCTTCTAAGGCCGAGCCGCGCGCTTTCGCGCGGGTTGTGAGCCGCAGCACGCGCGCCTACTCGGGGACGAGCCGGGGTGGTGTGTGGGGCACGTTTACGGGTCCGGAATGGTCCGTTATGCCGTGCTGCTGCCTTGGGCGACCGGCTAGGTCACGTCGAAAGTAGCGCGGTCTTCCGCTGCCTCCCGACGCCTTCTAAGGCCGAGCCGCGCGCTTTCGCGCGGGTTGTGAGCCGCAGACACGCGCGCCTACTCGGGGACGAGCCGGGGTGGTGTGTGGGGCACGTTTACGGGTCCGGAATGGTCCGTTATGCCGTGCTGCTGCCTTGGGCGACCGGCTAGGTCACGTCGAAAGTAGCGCGGTCTTCCGCTGCCTCCCGACGCCTTCTAAGGCCGAGCCGCGCGCTTTCGCGCGGGTTGTGAGCCGCAGACACGCGCGCCTACTCGGGGACGAGCCGGGGTGGTGTGTGGGGCACGTTTACGGGTCCGGAATGGTCCGTTGCCGAGTCGGCGGCGGCAGCGGCGATGAGGCCGCGGCGCAAGGGCGGAGCAGAACCGCCGCAGCGGCCTGCGGCTGCGCCGCGCGCCCGCGCGCGGAGGAGGGGCGTGTGTGAGTCAGTGCTACGCGGTGCCGCCCTTGGAGAGGCGAGAGAGGCCGGTGTGGCAGGCAGGTTTAGCTCTGTCGGCTTCGCGACGCCGCCCCGCCGCACGCGGCCCAAATCATGACGCCACTCCAGCTGCGCTGGCAGCGGGCGCTGGTCTTCTGGCAGGCAAAGGGGCGGCTAAACGGCATGGCCCGGATCGCGTGCGCCAGGCCCCGCGCGCAGAGGGCGGCTCTCTGAGCTCAGGGCGACACAGAGCGCTCGGCAGCAGCTGTGAGCTCTCAAAAGTCGCTGTTCACACTGGCGACGCCGGTTTCTTCTTTTGTATCTTCATGAACCGCTGGGGGAGGAATAATTTCGTGCCCAGACCGCCGTACTGGCACGGTAGGATCGGTGAGTGCCTTTATAAGGGGAGCTAC
>NW_005201224.1:5935-8094 GCF_000372725.1 Emiliania huxleyi CCMP1516 | reverse complement strand
GCCCTCGACCGGTTGTGCGGGGTGGCGGCGACGCAGGAGGCTGTGGGCGTGTCGCTGCCCGCGAAGCCGCGGCTTTGACCCTTTTTGTAAATATAACAGTCTGCCGCCGCGTCGCTGCAATGAGTGATCTCTGTGCGGCGTGCACTGACCACTGACCACTGAGCACTTCCAGGAGCAAGACTGGTGGCCGCAGAGAGAATCTAGAGAGTGAAAATACATGTCCGCCATTCGTGAACACATCAACTTTTTTAGAATATGTATGTAACTAGTGAGAGGATTTAGGTTTGGGGCAGAGTGAGTGGGTCGTGGAGGGTCGCGGAGGGTCGTGGAGGTCGTGGAGTGGCGAGTCACGCTCGTGCGGACAGCATCGATGCCGTCGCCGGACGCGGCCGGCGAGGCACACGCGACACGGGCGCCCGGCGTGGCGCGTCGGCAGGCCCACCAGCCACCACGAGCGGATTACTGTAACGATAAAGCCGTACTCCAGTGACAGTGCGACGGCCGACGCATTACGCATTACCATTAGCCGACGACTACCTGTGCAAGCTGCAGCTCCAACTCCCCTCTTGTGACTCACCTGACTGCTGCCTGACTGCTGACACCTCTCAGACAAGTGCCCCGTGTCCCGGGCCGCCGGGGCTGTCCCGTGTCCCGGATCTGCGCCCGCTGGCCCGCTGCCGCCTCAGTTCGCGTCGCTCCGAGCGATGACGGCTGCGATGACGGGCGCGCTGGCGGCGGCCACCTCCACCTTAACAAAGTGGTGCCCTCCCGAGGTCTCGACAGGAGGCGAAGGGAGGGGCGGCGCGGCGGGAGGCGGCGGCGGCGGCTGCTGCGCAGTCATCGACGGGGCGGAGGCGGCCGCCTGCGATCAATAACAGGGAGGGGCTGATGAACACACAGTGTGCTGCTCCGGGCGGAGTGCGGGCGGGCGTGGCTTGTCGCCATCGCGTGGCCACTCGCAGCCAGGCACGCCTACAGCGCACGAGGTAAGGTACGGTACGGTAAATTTCTCCACACACACAAAGTGGTGGGGAAGGGGCCAGGCAGCCCTCGCATCTCCACACCCGGACACGGGCAGGAGCCGGCACGGCATTCAAAGTGCAAGCACTGGCCCGGTTCACGTGTGGGCACGGAGAACGCTGGAGCTACGCGGTAGTGTGCACAGGCTGTTCAATACGCGGCGGTGCTGTGGCTATAGAGAGTGCACACCCGGCACATCATGCCGCACATCGAAGGAGCATCTAGGGCAGCCGTGCCGCCGCCGCCGCGGGGTTTTGGCCCGCCGCCGCCGCCGCCGCCGCCATCGCCGCCTCCACCATCGCCGCCTCCGAGCCCGCGTGCGCTCCGCGAAAGCCTAGAGTGTCTCGGGAGTGTCTCGGAAGGGCCTCGGAGGGGCCTCAGAAGGGCCTCGGAGGTGTCTCGCAAAGCCTGCCACGCCCCCTGGCGGCGGGCATGCGACGGAGAGGGGGTACGCGCCGTCGGGCGGCACGAGCGCCTGAGAGTCCCTCTCCCCTCTGTGCTACGCTGCGCCGAGGTGTGCGCCGAGATCGAGCCGAGAGGCTGCGCCTTGTCCTCTGCAAGCTTGAGCAGCCGGTGCCTAGAGAGAGAAACAAATCAAACGCTCAGAGGGCGTAGGGGGATGTGTGCCCCCGCCCTGCACGATCTTGGTGTGAGGGGTCTTCAAACCGGCTAGGGGAAGGCTCGCAATGAGTTGAGTCAGCTCATCTCGGCTCAATCTCGGCTCAATCTTCGAGCTCAATCTCGGCTCAATCTCTCGGCGCCAGCGGTTCCGGATCGCGTGCTCGGTGCGGCTCGGCAGCCGCTCCTTGATCTTTGCCCAGCGGTGGCCGAACTCGCGCACACAGCTGGTGATGACGGCGTCCTCGCTCTTTGTCCAGCTGATCCGTTTCTCGTCCGCCCCCTTTGCCCGCTTGGGCGGCCGCGCCGCAGCCTGCGCTCACACGCACAACCAGAAGACTGCTGTGGGGAGGTGTGCTGTGGGGGAGGTGTGCCTGCCCACGGGGGCCACGGCCGACGGTGCCGTCTGCCCCTCTTCCTCCTCCTCCCCCTCTCCTCCCCCTCTCCCGTCCTCCTCCCCTCCTCCTCTCCCTCCCTCTCCTCCTCTCCCCTCCTCCTTCTCCTCTCCGCCCCCCCCCCCA
>NW_005201224.1:0-5314 GCF_000372725.1 Emiliania huxleyi CCMP1516 | reverse complement strand
GTGCGACGCCCTGTGAGAGCAAGGAAGGCAGGGGGGGGGGGGGGGGGAGGGGGGTTTAGGCGGGAGGGAAGGGGGGAAAAAAGCGGCAAAATGTCCCCCCCTGTCGGAACGTCTCGTCCTCCTCCTGCCGCCACTCGAGCCTATACGGCGGCTCCGAGACGGCGGCTGTGCGGGACGGGGGCACAACACAAGGAGTGTCCTCTTCCCCTCCCGCCGCTCCACCTCGGGGTCTGGGCGGTCATGCTGGGGGAGTGCTCGCCCGCCTCGAGGCCGAATGCGCCGCGCGCGGCCGCGACGCTCGTCCCGAACGCGTTCTGGAAGCTCTGGAAGCCCGCCGGCCCCAGTGAGAGGAGGCCGGCGGCACCCGCCACGGCTCCGGCGCTGAGGTGGCCCATAGCAGGCACCCAGCCGTCGGGCAGGCCGAGGGCGTGGGTGGGCGCGCCGCCCTCGGGGGCCTGTGTGGGGCGGGGCGGGAGCGGGGACAGTCGCGCGCCGCCGGGGATCGGAGAGAGGTTTTGCGTGCGCCCCGCCCTCTCGCACGCTCGCAAGCACCTGGATGGGCTGGCCCGTGGCAGCCTGATGCAGGATGGAGCCGTAGAACGTCGATCCACCGGTGGCTGCGCCGCGCATGGCTTCGAATTCGGGGCCTGCGATGAACATCTGCCTGACATTCACCGCCTGTGGTGCCACCGCTTGGACTCGCTCCACAGCCGTCTGGGTGGGTTCTGTTGGCGGGTTGGCGGGCGGGCCCTCGGGCTTCCCCGTGCTGTCGGCGGCATCGTCAACGACGACTGCGTCGACCTCGACCGGGATGTCGGCCCCCGTCGGAGCGTGTGACATAGAGCGACACGGGCCTGGCGGGCAGTCAGCGGGCATTTCCGTGACGCCGTGCCGCCGTATTTTTTTTTGTTTTTGGCACGCCGTCACGCGTCGGTCTCTCTCTGAGACAAAACCAGCACGAAATGATAGTAAGAGAATGAAATCGTCGTACACACACACCCGTCGCGCGAAATTTCCCTCGTGACCTTAGTCGTGTACCACGCCAACGCCATACCCCATACGGACCTCTCCACCTAGAACCGCTCCGGCCGGCAAGTCGGTCAACCTCTGCTCTCCCCGATGTCACCGATAATCTGTGTCTGTCCGCGCGGGGCGTGCCAGGCCCAGCGATTGCAGAAAGGCGCCGAGCTGCTCCCGGACTGGGGCAGAGGAGGGCACCATGTGGCCTCCAGTGTGCTCCACGACAGTCGGGCTCTCGAAGAGCGCTGCCAAGGCCCGTGACCGATCGGGCTCAACGAGTGTGTCGGTGCCGCCAAAGAGGTGGAAGGACGGGTCAGGCAGCCCGCCCTTGAGCAGGGATGAGGCTGCGTCACGGTCTCTCGGCACGAATCCAGAGACGATGATGGCAAAGACGATGATGGCACCGCACCCTCACAGTCCGCGAGCTGGTCGTCGCCACATCAGCGGCTCGGGCAGATGCGCATGCGGCTGGTGTGGCCCGTGCACACCTCGATCGGCTTCCCCGCCGCCATGCAGCGCTGGCACTTAGACTCCGCTCGCTCGCGCTTGCCCACGAACACGTTTGTGTAGACGAAGCCGAAGCTGGCGGTAGCCGCGACGCGGCCGCTCGTCACACCACCGGGGTTGAGGTTGGCACAGTCGTCGCCGCCAAGGACGCGGTCGGTCACGCCGGTCTCGATCACCCCGGGGAGGCACCGCACCCTCGCGTCGTACATGCCCAGAATGAAGTAGCGAACTCGCGTCGCCTCCTTGTCGTACTTGTCAGTCGTGTAGCGGTGCCTGACACTCGGGTCGCGCACCCAGGGCGCCAGGAGCTTCGCGCCAAGAATGCACTCGGAGATGCCCGTGATGACCTGGCAGCCATCGGGGGCTGGGAAAGCCTCTGCGATGAGCTCGCCGACGGCCTCCCTGTAAAGCACCCCGAGCCGGTGGTCGTCGAGCACGTGGCTGTGCTCATCGAAGGGCGCGATGAGCACGCACTCGTCGTACGCGCCACGGTTCGCGTAGCGAGCTAGCGAGGCGTGACGCTCTCGACAATGCCCAAGCTCGGGGCAGACGGAGAGAGTGGAGGTGAGAGGCGCAAAGTAGAAGGCGTCCCAGTTGAGGTCCTGCAGGCGGACGCTCGGAAAACCACGCATGATGAAGTCGAACGAGAATGCCTCCGTGAAGTTCGGGCAGGACAGAGAGCGCGCGGTGTGGCCGCGGGCGCCGCACGCCGAGCAGGTGGAACCTCGACGGTTCTTGCGCTTCTTGACGTCGGGCAGCATCTGCGCGACGGGCGGGGGTCCGGGCGCGGTCAGCGCCATGCGCACGCTCAGGCGCGCGGATCGAAGCGTGCCGTCTGGTGCTGCACGCGCACCTGGACGGGAACATCGGAGGGCTCCTCGACGGCGGGCTCCTTGTCAAGGACGATCACGACGGGGGCGGCGGGCTTCTCAGGGTCGAGCACGAGGGAGGTGTTCGAGCTCGAGCCGGAGGCGGCGGTGGACGTGGATTGGCCAAAGCCGTAGGAGAAGAGGTTCGACATGTTTTGTTTGGAGGGCGGACCGAGGGGCGGTATCGAAGGAAGACGAATTGGTCTAGAGGCGCCGCGCAGGAAAACAAATTGGTGATTTGGCTTCGTTCGCTACGAAGCTGCCCCCAGCAGGCGTCTTGACGGGTATCAAAATTTGAACAAAGAGGCCAACGGACCCGAGAACAAATTTTCGCCCGAAGTGGAGGAAGGGCTAGCTCCACGGGCTCCAGCGACGGGCAGTCTCCTGTCACTTGACGTTTAATTTTTTTGCCGGGTCGCTGCCAAATCCCGCACTGCGCCAGCTCTGCGTATGCTCAGAGCGAGTTCGCGCGCTAGGCTCAGAGCGAGTTCGCGCTGCGCTAGGCTCAGCCGCGCGCGCGGGCCGCCGAGGCGGCGTGGAGGACCACGAACGACCCTCGCAACAAATTATAGGGATGGCTCCACGGGCACAGTCTCCTGTCAGCACTCACCTTTGGGGGGGGCAGCATTGCCTTTGCGGTTTTCTTTCTTTTTCTAGTGACACACACACACAGTGCAACACACCCTCGCCAGCGATGTTGCGTCTCGCGTCCCATGTGCGCCGAGTCCACCTCCGGGGCAACCGTGAACCGCAGCGGCGCTGCTCTGGTCCGCGCACACCGCCGCGCAGACCGTTCTGGGCGCGGCCCTCTCGCGCCCGCCCGTGGCCGGCGCAAAGCCTCATCGGGGCAGCGCCCTTGCCTGCGCCAGCAGCGCCCGCGCGTTCGCCGCGAGGCGCTTCTTGTACAGGGACCTGTAGGCGGGCTTGCCGGGCTGCCACAGCCTCCACCTCTGGTACTGGTGGGGCGTGCGACGCGATGTCGAGGCGGGCTCCTCAGTCTGAGTGGCAGCGTCTTGGCTCGGCGGCGGATACGTCTGCGTGCGAGCATCGCGCCGTGCGCCGCCATTGGCAATGCCGTTGGCGTCTTGCACCAGAAAGGAGCCGTACTGGTGGTCCACCAGCTGGTCCAGCGAGCCGCCCCCTGGCTCCGAGTCGCCCCCCGCCTCCTTGGAAACGGGTGACGGGTAGCTCCCGACGCGCGGAGGAAACAGGGAGGGAGCCGCCGGCGCCGGGATCGAGCTGTCCGGAAGGCGCCCGTCGGGGATCGAGGCGCGCACGTCGCGCTTGAGCAGGGAGGCGCCCGTGTCCGCGGGCATGCAGGCGGTGTCGGCAGGGGAGGGGTGGATTTCCCCGGCAAAGGCGGTGGGCGATGCGCGCGCGTGCGGCCGCAGAGCCAGGCCCGGTCCGCTGCGATGCTCGATTTCGTGCGTGACGAGCGTGTCCGCCTGGCTCGGCTGAATGCCTCCACGCAACGCGATCGCACTCCCGCCAAAGCCGCCGCCGCGTCCTCCTCCAAGTGGTAACGAGAAGCCCATGCTCGCGTCGTGACCGTCGGGGTATTGGGGCTCGTCAAAGAGCAGGTGCTGGCTCGCGCGACGTGCGGGGACCACCGCCTCGCCTTCACCGTGAAGGTCGACGTCAAACAGGCGGGCCGCGAAGCTTGAGGAGGCTGCGCTGTGGTCGGGGCGGGCGGCGCGCTCCCAGCTGCTGGTGTGGCTGCTGGCGCGCTGTTGCCTCATGGGATCGTCCTCCGCTGCCGAGATCAGGGGGTTCGCCGGTGCCGGCGGGAAGTCGAAGCTCATGTGCCCTTGCTCGCGAAAGAGTTCAGACCCGCGCCGCGCGCCGCCAACAGTCTTGATGCCACCCCCGGTGAAGGGCGAAAGGGCAGACCCAAAGTGCAGGCCCGAGTCCTCGGTCTCCGCCGCGTCTGGCCAGCCCCGGGGGTGAAGCGGGGTGCGCAGGTGCGGCAGGGAGCCGGCCTCTGGGGACCGCGAGAAGAGAAGCTCGGATGTGGACGGGTGCTCCTGAAAGGGCTCGTCGAAACGCAGCGGCGGTGGCGAGCGCGGGTTGAGGAGCTCGGACGCGGCGGGGTGCTCTTCGAAGGGCTCGTCGAAGCGCAGTGGCGGCGGCGAGCGCGGCTTGGAGGGAGAGGCGTAGCCAAGCTGCTGCGGCGCACCAGGCCCGCCCGCAGACGCGCTCGACAGCGCGTGGTGGTGCCTCGGGAGGGAGGAGGGGTGTGTGGAGCCGGATCGCTCCTCAGATCGTGGGCACGCCGCGCTCAGCGTCTCGGAGGAGAGGGCAACGAGGTCGAGTGAGCCGCCGCCGCCTCGGCTGCCGCTGGCAGGGACACCCGATCGCGCAGAGACCGGCCGCTGGCCGGCGCCGCTCAGCCGGTACGGAGCGCCTGCGCGCGGCTGGTTCGGCATCTTGTGCTTGGTCGAGCCCTTGCTCCAGTTGAAGGTTGCCGGCATATTTTGCGAGAGAACGGCGTCTCTTTGTTGTATCGCGAGGTCTTCAGGTGGGCGCGTTTATTTTTGCTTGGCCGGGTATCATGCTGAAATTCTGCAAAAACCCTGGCCGGCCCCTGCGGTGCCCCTACCTACCTACCTACCTACCTACCCTACCTATGGGAAACTAAAAAAGAAATCATGGGAGGGGTGAAGGTGTGGTACTATACCAACTAGAGTGATGGTTGGTGGTACTCTCCTGCATCCACAGTCCTTCTTGTGACATGGGAGGCCACTCTCAAGCCCTACAAGCATCAGATCACCCATTTGGGGAGGGTTGACATCGTGATTTCCGCGGAAATTTTCTTTTTCTGAAAATTCCAGCTCGACGAGAGGGAAAACCCGACGGGAGGGCCCAGACCCTACCCTACCTACCCCGGCATGATACCCGGCCAAGCAAAAATATACGCA
>NW_005201225.1:3345-8491 GCF_000372725.1 Emiliania huxleyi CCMP1516 | reverse complement strand
ACGACGCGTAGATGTGGCACACCGCCATGACAATCTCGCCCTCCTTTGCCTGGAGGCCGAGCTTGAGCGCCGTGTTCTCCGCGGGCGCGGCAGCCTCCTTGGGGGCCATGGCTGTCTGCACGAGAGGCGGGGGCGGGACGCGGGGGTGGGCGACCGTGGGGGGCTCGCCGCGTGGGCGGGCGGTGGAGTGGCGAGAGAGCTAGAGAGAGGAAGCGAGCAGCACCTGGGGCTGCGCGCCACGAGTCAGCCACGAGTTTGTTTTTTTGAGAGCGCCTTCGTTGTAAATAATACAAACCCAATGGTCCCTTGCGAGCGGTCCTTCGTTGCAGTCTCACACACGCACACGCCACGCCGCACCAGTTAGTTTGTTTTTTTACTTCTTCCAGCAGACCTTCTCTCTCAATCTCTCTCTCTCTCTCTCTCTCTCTCTCTCTCTCTCTCTCTCTCTCTCTCTCTCTCTCTCTCTCTCTCTCTCTCTCTCTCTCTCTCTCTCTCTCTCTCTCTCTCTCTCTCTCTCTCTCTCTCCACGAGTCGCGTGCGTGTTTTCTTTTTCACCCTCAGGAGGGTGTGATGTGTGTGTGAGAGAGAGATGACAGATGTGTGTAGGAGGGCGATCAAGGGTAGGTAGGATAAGGGTCAACCTCCAGCGCTCCAGGAGACGGGGGGCCGTCGGCCCGTCGCACCTTTCCTTAGGGGGCCTAGAGAACCCTTTGCCCTCCTTTGGGAGCTCGTAGTGAGTTGGGGTTCGATAAGGGGAAGGTGGCCCCCCGCACTAACCGCCTCTGCAAGAGCACTACGCCTCAGCGGGCTCATACTAGCACCCACCCGAGCCGCCGAGGCTGCTGCTGGCACTCAGGGCCGACTTTCTGGCCCAGCGAGGCCGCTGCGGGGCACACGGCGGCACGAGTCACTCCTCAACACAAACCCCGTCGAAGCAGGAAGTATGGAAAGGCGGGGCGCGGTATGGTAAAGAACGACGGCACGGCGGACAGTAAGGAGCGGCGGCAGGATAACGGCAACGGATGGCGGGGCGTCGGTCGGCTGGGCAGAGCGGGCAAGCGAGCAGCGGGGCGGCGGGAGGGTGACGTGGCGGGGTGGATCACGAGGAGGTAGAAAGTCGGGCGCGAGCGGGCGAGGTAGCGGCGAGGCGGCGGGAGGGTGAGCTGACGAGGCGAGGGGGGTGGCGGGTTGGATCACGAGGAGGTAGAAAGTCGGGCGCGAGCGGGCGAGGTAGCGGCGAGGCGGCGGGAGGGCGACGGGCGAGGGGGGTGGCGGGTTGGATCACGAGGAGGCAGAAAGTCGGGCGCGAGCGGGCGAGGTAGCGGCGAGGCGGCGGGAGGGTGAGCTGACGAGGCGAGGGGGGTGGCGGGTTGGATCACGAGGAGGTAGAAAGTCGGGCGCGAGCGGGCGCTGAGGGAGGGTGTAGAGGATGTAGAGTGTAGAGCGCTGGAGAGCTGTAGAGCTGGAGAGCGCTGTAGAGCTGTAGAGCTCTACATCCGGCGCGTGACGATGTGAGTCCGATGTAGAGCGATGTAGAGGCGCTCTACAACGTGAAATCTCTACAACAAACTCTACACCATAAGCGGCGAACGAGGCACGGTCGCTCTCCGACATGAGGCGCGTTGCACTTGCCAGTGCTGCCCTGGCCTTCTGGCTTCTGTCTGCCCGCCCAATGGGTGGCAGGTGCCTCTGCTCAGCCACGCCGCCGTAGGCGATCGCATCGTCCGGCCGCCGCCACCGCTGCCGCCTCCGCCGCTGCCTCCGCCTCCGCCTCCGCCTCCGCCTCCGCCTCCGCCTCCGCCTCCGCCTCCGCCGCTCAAGCGCTGGTCGTGCCGGGGGGTGGCGGCTGGCGGGAACGCCGACGCGAAAATCAGAAGCAGAAGCGGCAGGAGGAACGGCGTTTATATGATGCGGGCGACCCGACTGCCGTGCGACTGTTCGAGGAACGGGCGAAGGCGAAGCGGCAAAAGCGGCAAAAGGCCGAGGGCTGATAGTATACATGGCACGCCTTCGGAGTTCGGTGTGAGGGAGGGGTTCAGAACGGGGTCAGTGAGGTTCAGAAGGGGTTCAGAATGGGGTTCAGAAGGGGTTCACACCATGATGCAACCGATTGGTTGGCATCCGTAGAGTGAGAGGCGCCAGGGGCCCAGCGCGGCGCCCCTTGAGTGCTTTATACCGGATTTTGATGTTAGTGGCAAAACCGCGGAACCGAAAATGGCGTTTAATTTTGCGCCCCTGCTGCGCCCCGCCTGCGGCGGCGCTGCGCGCCGCTTACGCGCGCTGCGCGCGCTTTCTTTTGACCGCGCAAGATATAAGGGTGTCCTAAGGGCTCTGCTCGCAAGGCGCCCGCGTCGCAGACGCGGTACCATTGTTTGACAAATCTGCAATATACCCCCACACGAGAACAAATAGCAAAATCCGAATACCGTGCACGAAGTGGGCGATGTGGGAAGCCTTCAGCTGGTGCCAAGACATTCGTAAAATAGTTAGAGGCTGCGCAGGCCGTCCCGTTTGCTGTTTGAAACGCCTGTTGCGCTGGCCGCTGCGCGCGCGCGCCGCGCGCTGGCCGCTGGCCGCTGCCGGGGCTCTGTCTCACTCTCACGTGCCGCAATATGTGTCACACACGGCGGCTTCTGCCACCTCTCGATTGGTTCCACTTTCTACGCACACCTACCGGGGAAGGGGCGCTTGGGAGCCGGGCCGGGCGCGGGGGCGGGGGCGGGGGCGCGCAGCGCGGCGGCACGGCGCGCGCAACAGAGGGAAGGGCGGTTAACACGACAAGGAGGGGGCGGCGGCGGGGCGACGGCGGCAACGCGCGCGCGGCGCGCGCGACGGGGGGCGGAGCAGCGACCGCTGGCGCGGCCGCTGCTCCGTCTGTGCCAGGGACGCGCGCTTTGCGCCGCTGCAGAGCGCGCGCGTCAGGGCAAGGGGCATGCGTGGCGGCGCGGGACGCGCGGCGGCGGCGGCGAGCAGCCTCCGTGAGCGGTGAGGCGGCCGGGCGAGGGCGCGGCGGGTGACGGGTCAAGGGAGCAGCCCACACCCTCGCTTTTTGAGCGACGCTGTGGCACGCCTGCGCAGGGGCCGCAGGGCGGTCAGTTGTGGGGCGAGGCGGTGCCGGCCGCGGGCCGGGTGCAAGGCGCCGGCCTCGGCGCCGCCTCGGCGCGCCGCACGGGCCGCGGCGGGTGACGGGTCAAGGGAGCAGCCCACACCCGGCGTCGCTTTTTGAGCGACGCTGTGGTACGCCTGCGCAGGGGCCGCAGGGCGGTCAGTTGTGGGGCGAGGCGGTGCCGGCCGCGGGCCGGGTGCAAGGCGCCGGCCTCGGCGCCGCCTCGGCGCGCAGCACGGGCGCGGCGAGCCTCTGAGCGGGAGCCGAAGGTTTGCCTGTGGTGGTGGGGGTGATTTGACTTCTCGGCAGAGGCCGTCCCTAGCTGTGAACAGCAAAACGGGACAGTATTGAAGCCAAGAACGGCCGCCAAATCCGTGCTTTCGGAGCAACTGAGGGAAAGCCGCTGATCGAGCCCAGCGTGCCCGCGGCCGCCTCCCGCGCAGCACCGCCGCTGCGGAATCGGATCGAGCCCATGGAGGAGGAGGGCGCAGTCGGCCAGCGCTGCAGGCGGAGTCCCTCCCCGCGCCGGAGCCCCCTGCAGTCGAGGGAGTCCTCGTTGGCGATGAAGGTGGCGACATCGAATCGCGGCCGACACACGTCACGTGGGAGGAATGGGCGATGAGCGGGAACGATGCGCGCTACGACGCCGACTCCGCCGTGCTCGTGGCCGCCAAGCAGAAAGCCGCGCTCCAGGAGCACGCCAAGATGCAATGGCTCGCTTGCTTCGATTCAGCTCTCTCGGCAGCAGAAGTGGGGCTGGAGCGGGTGGGGGTGGATGCCGATTGAGGGGGAGCGTCTCCAGCTGCGCCCTGTGCCTGTGGCAGCTAGTCGAGGGACTTGGTAGTTGTGACCCCCCTGAGTGAGGACAGGAGAGAGAGAGAGCGTTTTGTGGTGTTGGTGTACGCAATAACGGGACAGGGTGGTTGTTCTCTCTATCTCCTCTTCTAGCTCTTAGCATGAGCTGCGCCCTGTGTCCGACCCCTTTTGCGCAGCAACACCTTAAACTTTCAGGCCCTCCAAATTCGGGTCGGAGCGTAGCGGAGTGGGCCCCGAGTTTGAAAAGGGCGACGGACGCTTGCGTCCTAGCCTCCAACAACGCCTCCCCGGCGCAGAGGGGCCCCCGGAGGGATGCACAACCGCTCCACGCCACGCCGCTTGCGGCGGTCCTCTTCCCAGCTCCGCTGAGGGCCCGTGCGTTATCTCTCTTTTTCACACTGTAATTTTACAAAAAAAATGCCCCTACCACCCAAGACTGCTTTCAGACGCTTACGCCAATTTCCGCTCAACCTGCGCAAATCGTGACCCCCAGAACTCGTGATACCCGAGGAGTCTCGAGCTTCAGCTGGCGAATCATGCCGCTCTCGGCACAGAAGCAGCGCGAGCGCCGCGCCGCGCAGCGCGCTGCCGAGGCTCAGGACGCGGCTCGCGGGCAGCGCAACCGCCCGGCGCCGAGCCGGTGCTAGGCCGCCTCCGCTGCGCCTGCTTCCTTGCGCGCCGCTGGACGTCGGCCGAGAAGACCGCTTCCCTCTGGGGACCCGACTCCGCGAAGATCGCGTCGTGAGTGGCGGCGCGCGCGCGATCTCCGTTCCCGGGCACGCCGGTCGCAGTGGCATGGGCTCCCAGGCTCAAAAGCGCTCCCGCCAACAGCGAGCGAGCGCCGCCGCTGCTCCTCCTCCCGCCGCCGCTCACCGAGACTCGGTGCCGCCGTTCTCGCCGCCGCCGCCGCCGCCGCCGCCGCCGCCGCCGCCGCCGCCGCCGCCGCCGCCGCCGCCGCCGCCTCGCGCCTCGCCTCCGTCACCGCCGCCCTCCATCTCGCAGCGGCGCGTCCCTCTCTGATATGGCGCGGGCGCCTCGCTCACCGGCGCCTCGCCGCCGCCCCCCCCCTTTCGTGCGATTCGGAGCCGGAGCCCCTAAACGGCAGGAGGGGGAGGGCTCCGCTGTAGGGTGGTGCAGGGTTCGGAAGGCGCGAATGTGGACCCGTACCAAAGCCCTCCGCCCAAATGGTCGCAGGGGGCACGCCCCCCGGAGGGGGGGGGCTTG
>NW_005201225.1:0-2331 GCF_000372725.1 Emiliania huxleyi CCMP1516 | reverse complement strand
CATGGCGACGCTGACGGCGGCGGCACTCGTGGCGGTGACACTCGTGGCCGCGGCGGCGCCTGGGCAGCAGAGAGAGCTGTCGCTGCAGTGCTGGCGGCAGCTGGCGGCGGCGGCTGGTGGCGGCGGCTGGCGGCGACATTGCTGGCGGCAGCCATGCGGGGGCGGCGCTGCTGTGGCGGCGAGGGGGCGGCGTTGCAGCGCCCTGCCGCAGCAGGCCCGCCCGGATAGCACTGGCAGTCTGCCGGCGCGGCCGGCGCATTCGAATGCGCCCGCCGCGCCGGCAGACTGTTGGATGGCCACAGTCGCGAACGTGGGTGAAGTCGTGCGGCGCAGAGACCAGCTCATTCGCCGTCGCCGGTCCCTCGATCACGGGCGCCGTCGCCGGTTGACCCGCGTCCATGGGCGGATTCAGCAGGCCTGCAGCCCTCCAGCCCTCTAAACCCCTCCGACCCCTCTAACCCTCTCGTGGCGGGCACTCTCGGAAGCTCCGCGCCATTCTTTTTTTGCGACCCCTCCCGGAGGCCCTTCCGACCCCTCTCGAGCCCTCCCGCCACGAAGATCCTCCCTTTGTCCGACCGTCCCTCCGAGCCCACCCGGCGCCCGAGCCCTCTTGCCTATCACCCGAGCTCGGGGGGGCGGCGAGCCCTCCTGGACCCCACCACCCCTCCCGCCTCGCCCAGCCCTCCTGACCCCTCTCCCTCCCGGAATCCCGGTGGACCGCTCCACCCTCCCAGCGCGCTAGCCCTATGGGACCCTGTGGAGCCCTCCCGACGCCGATCCGACGGGGACCCCTCCAGCCCTGTGGGCTGGCGAGCCCTCCGGTCGGAGGGGTGGAAGCGGGAGGGCTCGAGGACGGACCTCTCTCGCTCCGGGAGGGTGGAGGGGTGGAGGGTGGAGGGGTGGAGGGGTGGTTGAGCCCTCTAGCTCTATCGATATAGCCCTACCCCTCCCGCCGTTTTAGGGCTTGCTGACCCGCTATGTCTCGCGCCGCTCCGCTCGTGGCCGCCGCCTCCCCTGTCAATCCCGCCGCCTCCCCTGTCATCCCGCCGCCCGCACCACCGCCGCCACCGCCTCGCGCCTCGCCGCCGCCGCCACCGACCGCCCTCCCGCCTGCGCCGCTGAGCGCGGTGCAGGGGGCGAGCCCCCGCTGCGCAGCCTCACCGCAGTGCACTGCGCTCTCCGCGCCCCTGACGATTAGTGAGGAGGTGTTGCACAGCATGGAGCTCGGCGGGCGTTTAGCGAGCCCCTCAGCTAGAGTGAAATGCTCCCGCGCGAGTATGTTTGCCGCAGGCTGGCCAGATCGGACGCGTGGAGGGAGTCTAGGATGGGGAGAGAGGGAGGGGTAGAGGATTGGTTGGTGAACAGTCTGTCTGTGTCTAGGTTAGAGAGCAAAAGGGATAGAGGGAAGAAGGGAGGGAGGGGCGTTTCGTTCTAAATTGATGAGAGGACTAGCACTTCACCGCCCGCACACTGCCGCCCATCCCTCCAGAAACGGGCTTCTTGGGTGGAAAGAGATGCCACCGGCGGCTTGTCCGGTTACTCAAAACGGTCTGGTTTTCAACACATTGCATGTCAATGCACATGTCTCGCAAGCGTGCGCGATCGTCGGCCGCCGACTCCTCCGCGTCGACGCGTGACAGACCCGTGCACGTCGGAGCCGGGCTCCTTCCGCAGCGCCCGGAGGTCATTCAAAAGTTCCGTGACGGCGACCTCTGCGACGTCGAGCTTCAGCCAGCCTACGGGCCAGCCGTGCGGGCACACAGAATCATCCTGGTCGGAGTGAGCCAATACTTTAAGGCGCTCTTCTCGGGCACGTGGTCGGGAAGCGGTTCGCACGATCTCTCTGCCCTCTCTCCCGCTTGCCTCCACGCCTGCCTCGAGTTTGCGTACACCGGCGAGGCGGAGGTGGCGGATGAGGCGGCGCTTTCCGAGTTGGTTGAGGGCGCATCGTACTTGCAGATGGACGAGCTACTGGTCTCAGCGTCGGAGGCGTACGAGGCGCGCCTCTCCGCAAAAAACGCCCTCGCCGTCTGGCAGCTTGCAGAGGCGATCGGGCGGCTGCCGCGGCTCGCAGAGGCGTCAGCCTGGGTGGCGAGAGTAAACTTTGGCGAGGTCGCGAGCGACGAGGCATGGGCGTCGGCGCCAGCGTGGAATCGTCGCTTCCCTGCTGGAAGGACAATGGCTCCACCCCAACCAAGGAGGAAGTTGTACCCGCCCCGGCCTTGGCCTTGGGTGAAAACCGCTCCAAACCTCCCCGCTCAACCAAGAAACGGAAGGTGTGCGGGAACCTTCCTGGCCAAGGGGGGGCCGGGTTTGGCCTTTGCCTGGCCC
>NW_005201226.1:7331-9794 GCF_000372725.1 Emiliania huxleyi CCMP1516 | reverse complement strand
TCCTTACCTTACCTTACCTTACTCTTGATGCCTTGTCCTTGTCTCTCTTAGAGTCTCGACTTGCGAAGCTGGACCGGACCTCAGAACCAGAAGCTGACGCTGAAGGCTGGCGTCAGGCTCCGCACGTGGTGCCAGCACCCCGCGGGTATGAAGAGGCCCTCGCCCGGCCCGAGCACCACCGCCGCGCAGCGCGCGCGCGCGAACTCGGGAAAGCGGCGCAGGTCGGGCTGCTCCACGTCGACCTGTACTTTTTACTAAGATTAGTATTCATCCGCTTAAGACTAGTATTGGTACACGATTAGTGTTAGTATTAGCAGGTCGGGCTTCTCCACGTCGACCGCGCTCACGTTGCCCTGCGCGTCGGTGCCGCCGCCGCCCGCCGCGCGCGGGTAGAGCAGCGGCGTCTGCGCGGCGTCGTAGAGGCGCACGAGCTTGTAGCCGACGACCTGAATGAGTATTAGTATTAGCATTAGCATTAGCATTAGTATCAGTATTAGCATTAGTATTAGTATTAGTATTAGTATTAGCGCACGAGCTTGTAGCCGACAACTTGTGAGAAGATGTTGTCGTACGAGTCGAAGTGCAGCGGCGTCACCGTGCCGGCGGGGCCGAGCCACGCGTGCGTGTGCTGCACAGTCCTGTTGCAAGTTTACAAGTTGAAGGAGAGCTGCACGCACCCGCGGCTCACGCCGCACGCCGCCGGCACCTCAAAGTCGCGCCGAAGCCGCGGGAACTGCTCGAACAGGCCTGGGTGATACTCATACCAGCAATAGTATAAGTATTAGTATTAGAATTAGTATTGGCCGCGGGAACTGCTCGAACAGGCCTGGGTGATACTCATACCAGCAATAGTATTAGTATTAGTATTAGAATTAGTATTGGCCGCGGGAACTGCTCGAACAGGCCTGGGTGATACTCATACCAGCAATAGTATTAGTATTAGTATTAGAATTAGTATTGGCCGCGGGAACTGCTCGAACAGGCCTGGGTGATACTCATACCAGCAATAGTATTAGTATTAGTATTAGAATTAGTATTGGCCGCGGGAACTGCTCGAACAGGCCGTGCTGCGCCAAGTAGCCGATCCGCACCCCCTCCGCCGCGCCCTCCGCCGCGCCCTCCGCCGCGCCCTCCGCCGCGTCACCCACCGCGCCGTCCGCGCCGTCCGCCGCGCCGCCCGCGCCGCCGCCCACGCCGCCGTCCGCGCCGCCGCCCGCCGCGCCGCGCCGCTGCCCCGGCGCTGCTCGCAGGAAGCGGTCGACGAACTCGCCTGTACACTTAAGATTAGTACATGTACACTTAAGATTAGTACGTAGACCTCTCCACGAGCGATTGGGAGGACGTACCAAGTATCGATTCTGTATAGAATTGCAAGGCGCACACGCTGGTGCAGGCGGGGAGTCGTCGATCCGACTCGTTCCGACGTGAAGTCGACGTGAAGGTTTGGCAAACAGGGCGATTTTGCCACATTTTGCCCTCTCGCGCGATCTTCTCGCGTCGGCAAGCGCGCGGGCCAGGATGGGCGAGCCGGTCCCGCCACGCTGGACGGGCCAGCGGCTGGCACGCGCCGGCCACCCCGGCGGCGCGGCGGCCTCATCGCGCTCGTCGTCTGCGAGGCCACCGCTCGGCGTCGCCGCGTCCGACGGCGATGGCGCTTGGCTGTGAGGTGGGATGGCGGCATGGTGCGCGCGGACGTGGGGGTGGTGCGGGATGCGCGTGCAGCAAGCATAGTTTCACCTCCCCAACCCCGCAGGCGCGCCGACGTGCTGCCCGAGCGCGTTTGGGGGCAGCAGCAGCTCCTCGCGAGGCGCCTTCGGAGAAGTGCCACACCCCTTTCCCAGCCGCGCGCGAGTTGAGCTCCGATTTGCGCTCTTTTTCGCACACGCCCGACACTAGTTGGTGAGGATCGACCATCCTCCGCAAGCAGGGCTTCGTCGGGCGCGTCTTCGTCGAGCGGTGGTGCATCTCCCATGCTCCCACCCGCGCCCTCCTGGCAGCCCGCCCGCGGCCCACACCGACGCCCTCACGGGCTCACCCTAGTCGTAGGTGCGGTTTTTTTGCGTGCCCCCCGTCGATACGGGGCGCTGGGCGATGGCTGGGCTTGTCGCCGGGCGAGCTAGCCCCTCAGCCGGCCGCGGAGCGGAGGTGCGAAATCGAGGCGGCGCGGCCCCTGCGCGCAGCCTGTCCGGCCGGCGCGCGCATGGTTCCGTAGCCCGTCTAGTGCCTCACTGACCGACTCCAGCGCCACGGTGTATGTGGCCGGTGTGGTACTGGGGCTGGGCAGCCTTGGGGCCGGCGGGAACCGCCGTCTAGCGGTCGCACTAGTCTCTTTTCGTTGTGCAACCTGTTTGTTCAACGGTTGTTCAACCATACTTTGAGCCTTAATTATTAATTCGGGTTTGGGTCTCTGAGGTCGATACTAGCGTCCATAACTTGCCACAGCATGCTTTACAAAAGTCCAGC
>NW_005201226.1:0-5051 GCF_000372725.1 Emiliania huxleyi CCMP1516 | reverse complement strand
AGCACGGCTGTCTCTCGAGCGTGTGGGGTCCCGGCCTGCCGACTACCTACGATGCACATAGGCACCTCCCTCCAGCACTACTTTCTCGAGGGCATGTGGTCCCGGCCTGCCGACTCGGCGCCTGACACGCCAGTGGTAGTGCCGTGGCGGCTCGCCAAGTCCTGGGGAGGTGGAGACGCTTGTTCTCTCAGGCTCTGACGCGGTCGGTGCAGTGGCGGCTGGTCAAGTCGCCGCGCCTCCTCACGATCTTCGCCAGCGGGGCCCTCCTCTTCGAGCTCTCCTTCGCCGTGGCTCCCTTCAGCGGACGCCTCTCGCCGCTCTGGTGCGCCCACGGCCTCGCCTTCCACGCCGGGATCCTGTGGCTGCAAGGGCTGGACTTCGTGTCGTTCTGGTCCGCCTCGCTGCTCGTGTTTGCCTTCCCGCTCTCCTCCCTCCTCTCCGCCGACTTGCGCCACGCCTTTGAGCATGAGCCGCTAGAAGACGGATTCTTGTGCTCCACCTAGCGATCGAGAGGATACGGACTCAACTGTCCTCGACCGTACTCGGCTGGGTTTTCACTGTAGTCGCCTCCCTCGTATTCGCGCGGTGCTCTGAAGACACAATACGCTGATGTTGGTGTAAGCGCACGTAGGCACGAGCCGCTCTGGCTGCTGCCGGCCGCGCTGTACACCCTGCTGCAGCTTCTGACGGCGGTGTCGCTCTACGACCTCTGGCGCGCGTGTATCTTGCGAGACAGCCCCGACCGAGAGATCTGGCCGAGATCTGGCCGAGATCTGGCCGAGATCTTGCCGTTCGCAAGACCCTTCCGAGACCCTTCCGAGACCCTTCCGAGACCCTTCCGAGACCCTTCCGCGACCCTGCGCAGGCTCGACGACATCCTGCCCTTCTCGTGCTGCCCGATGTTTATGCCCCCGCGGAGCCCGTTCGACCCGCTCCCAAAGTGGCAAACCATGACGACCGCGCCGCTGACGGGCAACGTGCGCCGCTCCGGTCGGATGGCATGTAGATGCCGGATGGCCGTGCCACAACGCCCCACAGCTCATCGGACCGCGAGGCTCAATGCAGCCGCTGTACCCGAGAGGAGCCGAGAGGAGCCGAGAGGAGCCGAGAGGAGCCGAGAGGAGCCGAGAGGAGCCGAGAGGAGCCGAGCCGGTTGAGCCGGGTAGGCTCGATGGAGCCGCTCTACTGGAGCCCGTGTTCGGGCGTCTTCGGACTGAGCCGCGCCGACCTGCAGAAGCTGCCGCAGCGGGTCGTCTGGTTCGGTGAGCGGAGCCGCCGTCGCCGAGCATTGCCACCGTCGCCGAACCGCGCCACGCTCCTCTTGCGAGACATGTCCACTACACGCCCACGACACGCCCACGACACGCCCACGACACGCCCACGACACGCCCACGACACGCCCACGACACGCCCACGACACGTCCACGACACATCCACGAAGCGACACGTCCACGACACGTCCACGACACGTCCTCGCCAGGCTCGACAACGGGGATGCCTCCCGAGGCCGAGCGGTTCGTGCGAGCCGAGTGCCGCGCAAAGCCGTTCCTGCTGTCTGCAGAGGTAGATGCGGGGAGACGACGACGCCCCCCCCCCCCCCGCACTGCAACGAGCGCTCGAGACGACGCGCGCTCGGCTGTAGACAAGCCGTGCGCGCGCGCGGGGCCTCGGGCTCGTAGCCCTTCGACAGGCCTTAGAGTGAAGCCCTCGCATTCCGACGCTGCTGAACGCAGCACCCCACGCTACTACCTGCCCCTCCACTACACACACTGCAGGTTTGCCAACTTACTCTCACGGTTTGCCCGCTCACTCTCACACACACTGCAGGTTTGCCAACTTCGAGCTGAGTGCAGAGCTCAAGTGCCTCCTTCACCGCTGGGTCGACGCCATCAACAGCGGCGAACTCGCGGACGCGTGGGACGGCGCGCGGAGATTCCCCGAGATTCCCCGAGATTCCCCGAGATTCCCCGAGCCTGCCCGAGCTTGCGCGGGACGCGCGGGACACCGCACGCGGAGAGCACCCGAGGTTCCCCGAGAGGCGGTCAGCCCCTTCGGGTCCACCCAGGCCCCTCACCGGCGGCGGGGGCGAGGTGTAGGCGCAAAGATGGAGCAGCTGCTGCAGCTGCAGCAGGCAGGGCTCGACGCGTTTCGCGCGTGCGTGGACAGGCTGCCGCAGCGGACAGCAGGACCACCGGCGGACTGCGGCTTCTCACCCCCGACGGCGGTGCTCAAGGGCGAGTGAGCACGGGCGGTGGAGCTCAGCTTGACCGGCGGGGGGCGGGGGGGCTGCTCCGCGCGGGGAGCATTTTGTGGAGCGGCCAGCGGTCGTGGCCGCGACCGCTGGCGTGCGGCGGTCCCTCTGAGATCTTTTCTCAGTCTCTCATCCACATGTTCAGGTTGTGAGGTGGCGCGAGACTTCTCATTTCTCATGCATATGTGAATCCGACAAGCTCAAGCTTACTCAAACGACAAACCCCTAAAAACACGAATCACGATCTCCGCGCGTGGACTCCGAAGACCGAAGTCCGATCCCACGACACTCGGGCGCGACAGACACCAAACACCGTCGCCGAGTCCCGTCCGTCTCCCGAGGTCGCCGCGGGTCCGCGCCATAAAAAAAGATCGGATGGAGGTTCGCGGCGTGTGCCACCCGCGGGCCATGTGCATCGATGTCGCAGTCGGGCGCGCCTGTTTTCCTTTTTATCCCCCACCCACCCACCCACCCATCCCGCATCCGGCCGTTTCGCGTGTCGATCTCTCGAGGTTCTCGAGGTGGATATCCTTTGGCCGCGTTGGGTAGCGAGGATTGGTGTGACGCGATCCACGCAGGCGTGGTTTCTGACGGCCGACCGTCAGTGCACGGAGTTGCCCCTTCTCCGACTGCCCCGGCTAGTTCCCGGGTTTATCGCGGGAGTGACCCCATGCGTCAAACCCGCGACCTAGCGCGGGCGGGTTGGAGGGGGCTCGCTGCAAGGAAGGGCGGTGTATGCGGCCGATCCCCGTAGTCCGCCCCGCTCCTCCCCATCGGGCCGCATAAGCGGCCACCGACGCCTCGCAGATTCGTTTCTCGCGCCTGGGTCAGGCGCGCGTGTCGATCCGCGCGTAGCTATCTTCCAGGATTTGGCGCGATCTTGGAGCACTTGGTGCAGTCAGCAGCCTCACATCCAGGGCCGGGGAGCTAAGAAGCGCACCCAGCGGGCCAGATGATCGGGATCGGGCTACGGGCAAAAAGAAAGAATTTAAACAAAAGAAGTCTCTCTCACAGCAGACAGGCTCGACACAGGTGCGAACTGGCGCGTGCTAGTACTATCACAGGCACACAAAAAGAAAGAAAGAACAGAGCAACCAAGGGAGGGATGGGAGCGGACGGCACGCCGCCACCACACAGGGATTTTAAGGAGAGGGGTGTGATGCGCTGCCGTCGCCCACCCTTGGCCTTGGGAGAGACCCCTAAAGCAAGGGATTTTTTTCTTCGAAAGAAAAAATATAGATCGGTGAATATACATTGTGCACAATATTCCATACATTGTGCACGGCGCGGAGTGTTTTGCCGTTCTTAACGGAGTCGCTTAGGCGGCTCCGGTGGTGTGTGTGCCAGTCCGCGCCAGTCTGCGCCCTTGTCGTGCCAGTGTGCTGTGAATAGAGGCCCCGATTGTTGACGCCGAATACGCTCCGCGGGCACACCAACCAAGTGAACTGCGTGGCGGCGGCGGACGACGGCCACGTCCTCACTGGCTCGGGCGACAAGGCCGTCAAGGTGTGGCGCGGCGACGAGCTCGTGCGCACCACATCTGTGCACGTACATGTATGGAAGGCTTTGCTGCCACCGCACGCGCCTCGGACGACCTTGCTCGCCACCTGCCGCTTTACCCGCCAGCCTCGGCCAGCAAGCTCGAGTCGGTCCTCTTCTGGAGCTTACACTCGCTCGCGACCGAGCCGGTGCCAGAGTCGCCGGACGCCGTCATCGACCTGCTCGAGCGGTGGTCGCTGGTCGAGGAGCGGCACACCGCACGCGTCGCCGCCAAGGCCGCGTCGCCTCGGCCGGCGTGCTCGCGCTCCGCCAGCTTCGGCGCCGCCGCGAGCGACGGCAGCGCCGACGGGTGTGGCGCTGACGGCGGCAGGGCGGGCTTCCGAAGTTGGTTGTCGCCGCTCCGGCCCTCCCCGTCCGTCGTCGGCGGAGGAGGGTGGTTCTCCGTGCTGACGGCCGAGGAGCAGCGGACCGGCTCGCCCCGCGGCCTTCCCCTCCGAGAGCTGTCCTCCTCCTCCTCCGCCTCGGGTAGCCAGCCCGGCTGGGCGCTGCCGCGCAGCCCGCTGCAGGCGGCTGCGTTTGCGCCTCTCTCCCTCTTTCACCGGGCGTCCGCCTCTCGGCTCACTCTCGCGCCTCTCTCTTAGACGCTGCGGCGGCGCCTATCTCTGGGCACGCTGAGCACCATCCTGCCCGCCTCCATCGGGACGATGCTCGGATCGGTGAGGGATGGCCGAGGGGATGGCCGAGAGATGGCAGAGGGATGGCAGAGATGGCCGAGAGATTCCCCGCCTCTGGTCCGAGAGATTCCCCGCCTCTGGTCCGAGAGATTCCCCGCCTCTGGTCCGAGAGATTCCCCGCCTCTGGTCCGAGAGATTCCCCGCCTCTGGTCCGAGAGATTCCCCGCCTCTGGTCCGAGATTCCCAGCCTCTGGTCCGAGATTCCCCGCCTCTGGTCCGAGCCCTCTTCTCTCCCCTCCCGCGTCGTCCCTGGTCAGGCCACCAACCTGCTCGAGCTCTCCAACCTGAGCGATCTCCTCGAGGAGGGCGATGAGGCGGACGGCGGAGGGGAGGGCGGAGGGGAGGGCGGAGGGGAGGCCAGCGAGGGAGGCCAGGGAGGAAGGGGAGGCGAGGGAGGCGAGGGAGGCCGAGGGGAAGTCTTGGCCAAGGACGGTGCGACGGCCTGCGCGCTCGAGTCGCTGCGCCACGCGAATGGCGCATACTCCCTTCAGCGTGACGGTCAAGACAACCCTTCCATAGGCCCCTCGAAGTCGCTGCCCCCCCCCGATTTGGCCCGCGCCGTCTGG
>NW_005201227.1:0-7515 GCF_000372725.1 Emiliania huxleyi CCMP1516 | reverse complement strand
TTGTGAAGTAGACGGGGTTCCAAAGCCGTGGGCATGCTGGTGCGTTTCGCCGTGGCCCAACCGGCCAATGGCTCCATAGCCCCAGCTCCAGACGCTGCCATCAGCGGTGAGGGCGAGGCTGTGGACGCATTCAGCCGACACAGCGACGACGCGGTAGCCAGCAAAGGCCTCGATCTTCTTCGGCAGCAGCTGGTTCCGCTCGTCGCCGTGGCCCAGCTGGCCAAAGCCTCCCTGGCCCCAGCTCCAGACAGAGCCGTCGGCGGCGAGGGCGAGGCTGTGCCCGGTTGCAGCCGACACGCTCACGGCGTGCTCACCTCCCAGCGGGGAGGGGAGGAGGGTCGGCGTGTTGAGCCGCGCCACGCCCTCGCCGTGCCCGAGCAGGGCTGGGTGTCGCTCCTCCGAGCCGCACGACGAGAGCCGCCCCTCGCCGTCGATGAAGAGGCTGTGATACTGGCCTGCCGCCGCCCTCGCCGGCGGGTTGGACTCGCACAGCAACGCAGCGAAGCACAGCCACCGCACGGCGCAGCCCTCGCCCTCTGGCTGCGCCGGCAGCTCGAAGCCGCGCTCTTGCGCCCACAAGCGGATGGCCTCCGCCGCGAGCGAGGCGTGGAAGAGCAGCGAGACGGCCGCGACGCGAGCGATGTCGGCGGGGCTGTCGCAGCGAGCGAGGACGCGCTCGAGGAGCTCGGTGGGGAGGTCGAGGAGGCGGGCGGGCGGCGGCGTGCCTGGCGAGGGAGCGGCGGCGGAGGAGGAGGTGGCGAGGCGGCGCGAGCGGCGGCGCGGCGGGGAGGACATTTCGAGAAAAAGAAAATAAAAACCTTGGTAGACGCCCAAGGGTGGGCGACGGCTAGCGCACCACACTCCTCTCCTTAAAATCCCTGTGTGGTGGCGGCGTGCCGTCCTCCCATTCCCTCCCTTGGCTCGTTGGACGTTGCTTTCTTTCTTTCTTTAGTTTATACCGGTGTCTTCCTCAGAGTCGAACTGGCAGCCACCCGACCAGCGACTGTGCCGTGCCGTTCCCACCTCCCACGCGGAATCCCTCAACTAGGCCGGGACACTTCTTTTCCATACACCATAGCTCTCTGAGACATCCTCCGGTAAGTTCGGTGCGCCTGCCCGCGCGCGCCCGGGCGACTCGACGGAGCTCAGAGGCCGCGACGCGGACGGAGCACAGGCGACAGGGTTTTCAGGGACACGAGCCAGAGCAAGTGCTCTCGGCCTCTCGCGTCGGCAGCACAGGCCTGCACGAGGCAGCTCAACACTGTGTACTGATACAAGTGGCTCGGCGCGCGTCGCTCGGTGAGGCGAGCGGACGGGTGCAGCTGGGATGACGGCGTTCGCGTTCGCAGCCAGCGGGGTGAGACGAGGTCGGGAACCCACCCCGGTGCCCCCGCGCCCACGACTAAATCTTCTTGGGCAGCAGCTGGTTCGAAATGTCCTCTCCATGGCCTAGGCAGCTGTATTCGCCCCCGCCCCAGGTGAAGACGGCGCTGTCGGCGGTGAGGGCGAGGCTATGGAACCGTCCAGCCACGACAGCGACGACGCGCCGGCCAGCAAAGGCCTCGATCTTCTTGGGCAGCAGCTGGGCCTGCTCGTCGCCGTGGCCCAACCGGCCAAAGGCTCCCCAGCCCCAGCTCCAGACGGCTCCGTCGGCAGTGATGGCAAGGCTGTGGTTAAGTCCCGCCGACACAGCGACGACGCGCTGGCCAGCAAAGGTCTCGACCTTCTTGGGCTGCCACTCGGTCAGCGCGTCGCCGTGGCCCAACTGGCCGCAGGCTCCCTGGCCCCAGCTCCAGACGGCTCCGTCGGCGGTGAGGGCGAGGCTGTGGTAGCCTCCCGCCGCCACAGCAACGACGCGCCGACCCGTAAAGGCCTCGACCTTCTTTGGCTGCAGCCGCTGCTGCAGGTCGCCGTGGCCCAGCTTGCCGCAGGCTCCCTGGCCCCAGCTCCAGACAGCTCCGCCGGCGGTGAGGGCGAGGCTGTGGTCGTCTCCAGCAGACACAGCGACAACGCGCTGCCCAGCCAAGGCCTCGATCTTCTTGGGCAGCAGCTGGTTCTGCTCGTCGCCGTGGCCCAGCTGGCCCCAGATTCCAACGCCCCAGCTCCAGACCGCGCCGGCGGCGGTGAGGGCAAGGCTGTGCGAGAGTGCAGCCGACACGCTCACGGCGTGCTCACCTCCCAGCGGGGAGGGGAGGAGGGTCGGCGTGTTGAGCCGCGCCACGCCCTCGCCGTGGCCAAGGAGGCCTGGGTTTCGCTCCTCCGAGCCGCACGACGAGAGCCGCCCCTCGCCGTGGATGAAGAGGCTGTTCCGGAGGCCTCCCGACGCCCTCGCCGGCGGGTTGGACTCGCACAGCAGCGCCGAATAGCACAGCCACCGCACGGCGCAGCCCTCGTCCTCAGGCTGCGCCGGCAGCTCGAAGCCGCGCTCTTGCGCCCACAAGCGGATGCCCTCCAGCGCAAGCGAGGCGTGGAAGAGCAGCGAGACGGCCGCGACGCGAGCGATGTCGGCGGGGCTGTCGCAGCGAGCGAGGACGCGCTCGAGGAGCTCGGTGGGGAGGTCGAGGAGGCGGGCGGGCGGCGGCGTGTCTGGCGAGGGAGCGGCGGCGGAGGAGGAGGTGGCGAGGCGGCGCGAGCGGCGCCGCGGCGGGGCAGACATCGCGAGAAAAAGAAAAAAATCGCCGCTGCACCCGTGTCATTTCAGAGTCGCTCCTTTTCTTTTGAAAAGGTTCAACGCTCGCCTCCTCCACAGTCAAAGACATGCACGCCACCGTGGATTCCCTCTGGACTTTGGCCGCAGACGCGTTGCACCCGCATGACGCAAGTCTTTGAAAAGTTACCGATGTCTTCCTCAGAGTCCCTCCTTTTCTTTTGAAAAGTTCGCCCTCCGAAAAGGAGAGTTTTCCGGACCATCCCGCCCTCCGGGCATACTCCGCGAACTCCCACACACGCCGATACACGCGCGGCCGGCGCCTCTCATACCCCCGTCTCCACACACACCGCGTGAAAACCGCGCGTACACGTCCCCGCGCGCACGCAAACACACGTGCAGCGCAAATAAACCTGTGCCATGCGTGCGAAAGCCCTGTGCTAGCGCCCCATGGATCTCCGCGGCCATCCCGCGCCGCGCGCCCGCACGCCAGCTGCGCGCCCCTCCAGCAAAAGTTTTCGTTTACGCTAACCCGAATGCATCCGCCCACGTACCCACGCTCGTAACCCACACCGCCGTGCAAACCCGAGTGGATAGCCATACCACCCCCCAACAGGCCAGGCCACGCACGAGGCAAACGTCTTCGCCGGTGCGCCAGCCACCAGCACCGTGGGCACACAGCGAGAAACCACAGGGCGAGAGAGGCCGCCCACGAGGCCCTCAACAACCTCGGCCCGATCTCGGCTCGATCTCGGCTCGACCTCGGCTCGATCCTTGTTGGTGATATTCGCTACCTCAGCGCTATCTCGACGCTAGCTCGAGAGGCCGACGCCCAAATCGTGGCTCAGCGCGACTAGCTGCGCGTCCACCTACTCACAGCCAGAGCCGTGAAGAGACGCCGTCCACACCTGCACAACGCGAAGAGAGCCGCCAAACCACCCGCTCCCTCTGCCCTGGGTCGACCAGCTCCAAGGCTTTCGCGCGCAACACGTCGTCGGCGCAGCGGCGCAGCAGCGCGCCTAGCCGGGAGAAGGAAGCGAGGCTGCAGTGTTGGAACGAGACTGGCGTCCACACCTCTGGTGGATCTAGCAGCCGCGCGACTGGACGGAGACGCAGATGCAGGATGGGCTGTGTGTGCTGCTCCGAGGATGCCGCCCTCCAGGGCACATCTCGGGCGTACCTCGGGTCTATCTCGGGCATATCTCGGGCATATCTCGGGTCTATCTCGGCTGTATCTCGGCTGTATCTCGGCTGTATCTCGGGTGATCTCGGCTTACCTCGGATGAATCTCGGCTGTATCTCGGGTGTATCTCGGGTGATCTCGGCTTACCTCGGATGAATCTCGGCTGTATCTCGGGTGTATCTCGGGTGATCTCGGCTTACCTCGGATGAATCTCGGCTGTATCTCGGGTGTATCTCGGGTGATCTCGGCTTACCTCGGATGAATCTCGGCTGTATCTCGGCTGTATCTCGGGTGTATCTCGTGAGCATGGCATTCTCTCAGGCATCTCTCGCGGACGCGCGCCGAGGGAGCCGTCGGTCTTAAGAGCCGCCGCGATCGCCGCCGCGGTCGCCTTACCAAGCTGCGGCACCTAACGGAAGGAGAGAGAGAGAGAGAGAGAAGTGCGCGTCGAGGAAAGAGACGCCGCTCAACGCCAGTGCGGGCTGCGCTTTCTTCTGCGCCGCCGGCGGCTAAAAAGTGGCGTGCCGGTGTGTGTGCGCGCGCGCGCGCGCGCGCGCGTGTGTGTGTGTGTGTGTGTGTGTGTGTGTGTGTGTGTGTGCGTGTGTGTGTGTGTGCGTGTGTGTGCGTGCGTGCGTGCGTGCGTGTGTGTGTGTGCGTGTGTGTGCGTGCGTGCGTGCGTGCGTGTGTGTGTGTGCGTGTGTGTGCGTGTGTGGTAGCGCGCGCCCGTCCACGCCCTCGCCGTGCCAGTGTGGCTGTGAGAGAGGCTTGTGTCTCCGAAGGACACGGCGCCTGCTTGTGGGCGGGCGCCTCCAGCCTCCCGTCTCGAGACCCGCCGTCGAGGACGGCCACGCCGCCGCCAACGCCGCCGCCCCCCCCTCCCCCCCCGCCCTTCTTCTTGCCCTTCTTCTTCTTGCCCCTGCCGTCTCCGCCGCCGCCCGCCAGCTTCGCCGCCGCCGCCGCCGCCGCCGCCGCCGCCGCCGCCGCCGCCGCCGCCTGCTCCTCGATGATGAGCTCCGCCTGCTGGCAGCCACGCGAGCGTGAAGAGACGCCATTCACAGCAGCGGCCTTCGCTCTCCAGCAGCCGGCCGCCTGCAGGCTCTCGGCAAGCTTGGCCGCCAGCTCTGCGTCCGCCTCGCTCTGAAGCGTGCGCGCGAGGCGGGCATCCCGCTCCTATGAGGAGATGTGGGGGAGATATGGGCCGAGCGGGCGTCCCGCTCCCACGGTGTGAATGCAATGTCGGGGTGTGGATACACGTGTCGTGCAGCACATCGTACTGCGCGTACTGCTGAAGCAGCGGAGTACGAGTGCTACTTGGAAAGAGACGTGGTCAGCTTCTACTGCCCCGCGCCGCTGCCACCGACTCTGGCTTCTCCGACGGCGCCGCCTCGGCGCCGCTCGAGCCGGGCACGCCCTTTGGCGAGAGCGACGAGTCGTACCCGAGCGCGCGCAGGTCCGCCCAAGTGTCCTCCGGCCGCGCCATCGTCTGCAGGTGCATCATCTCGAGAAAGCCGCGGCGCGTGAGGCGGCCGTGCCCGTCCGTCGTGAACTCGCCCACCTGCGACAGCTCCGCCTCACCGAACTCATCGCCGCCGTTGCACGTGCGCGCAAACGACTGCAGCTCTGCCGTCGACCAGGCGCCATCCGCGTCGGCGTCGAAGCGGCAGAAGACCTCGCCCAGCGCCGCCTCGAGCGGAGGAGCGAGCCAGTCGTCGTCGTCGAGGAGCGCGGGAGGCTGAGGGGGCATGCTGCTGCCCAGAGGAATGTGCGGGGCGGCGGAATATAGCTCCTACGAACGGGCGCACCAGCAAGCCGTAGCAAAAAAGAAAAACATCCTCCCTTGGGGTGTCTGTTTTCTTTCTTTATTTCTTTCTTTCAGCGTGTCTCCGGGCATACACACGCTATGGCCCCAACGACCACGCCTCGACCTTCTTGGGCAGCAGCTGCTTCGACAGGTCCTCTCCGTGGCCTAGGCAGCCGCCGTCGCCCCCGCCCCAGGTGAAGACGGCGCCGTCGGCGATGGCGATGCTGTGGTACTCTCCAGCCGACACAGCGGCGACGCGCTCGCCAGCAAAACCCTCGACCTTCTTGGGCAGCAGCTGCGTCTGCTCGTCGCCGTGGCCCAACTGGCCGCCGGCTCCCCAGCCCCAGCTCCAGACACTACCGTTGGCGGTAAGGGCGAGGTTGTGGTTGCCTCCGGCCGACACAGCGACGACGCGCGGGCCAGCCAAGGCCTCGATCTTCTTGGGCAGCAGCTGGTTCTGCCCGTCGCCGTGGCCCAGCTTGCCGCCGTATCCATCGCCCCAGCTCCAGACGGCGCCATCGGCGGTGAGGGCGAGGCTGTGCGCGTCTCCAGCCGTCACAGCTAATATGCGCCGGCCAGCAAAGGCCTCGATCTTCTTGGGCAGCGGCTGACCCTGCTCGTCGCCGTGGCCCAACCGGCCATAGGCTCCCCAGCCCCAGCTCCAGACGGCGCCGTCGGCGGTGAGGGCGATACTGTGGTGCTCTCCAGCCGACACAGCGACGATGCGCCGCCCAGCGAAGGCCTCGACCTTCTTTGGAAGCAGCTGGCCCTGCTGGTCGCCGTGGCCCAGCTGGCCAAAGGCTCCACCACCCCAGCTCCAGACGGCTCCGTCGGCGGAGATAGCGAGGCTGTGGAAGCGTCCAGCCGACACAGCGACGACGCGCCTGCCAGCAAAGGCCTCGACCTTCTTCGGCAGCGGCCGGCGCTGGTGGTCGCCGTGGCCCAACCCACCTCCACTTCCCCAGCTGCAGACAGCGCCGCCGGCGGTGAGGGCGAGGCTGTGGTTGACTCCTGCCGACACGCTCACGGCGCGCTCACCCAGCGTCGACGGGAGGCGGGTCGGCGTGTTGAGCCGCGTCAGGCCCTCGCCGTGCCCGAGCAGCACTTGGTTGTAGTGCGGCGCCGAGCCGCACGACGAGAGCCGCCCCTCGCCGTCAATGAAGACGCTGTGCCGCCAGCCTGCCGCCGCCCTCGCCGGCGGGCTGGACTCGCGCAGCAGCGCCGAATAGCACAGCCACCGCACGGCGCCCTCGCCCTCTGGCTGCGCCGGCAGCTCGAAGCCGCGCTCTTGCGCCCACAAGCGGATGCCCTCCACCGCAAGCGAGGCGTGGAAGAGGAGCGAGACGGCCGCGACGCGAGCGATGTCGGCGGGGTCGCAGCGAGAGACGACGCGCACGAGGAGGTCCGTGGGGAGGTCGAGGAGGCGGGTGGGCGGCGGCGTGTCTGGCGAGAGAGCGGCGGCGGCGGCGGAGGATGCGAGGCGGCGCGAGCGGCGCGAAGGGGCAGACATCGCGAGAAAAAGAATTTTTCCGTGTTAATAATACCCTAAAGCCATGGCTCAGACACACACAGGAGGCGTGGGCCATGGCTGGTGGCACGTTGTGGCCATGGGCGCGATGGCCTCGGCCACACCTCTCCGATCCGGCCATCAACGCTGCCTCTCGGCCATGTGGACACCTCTCTCAGCCATGCATGGCCACAACAACACCTCGTCGGCCACACAGGCTCGAGTTCAGCCATAGTTGCTGAGTCTGGCCATCTCTGCCAGATTTTGGCCACAGCCAGCTCAGTTTTTAGCCATGGCCAATCCACAGATGGTTCAGCCATGCGGCCGATGGTCATATCGGCCGATGGTTCTACACCGCCGCCACCGGGCCCGCTGCC
>NW_005201228.1:6818-8653 GCF_000372725.1 Emiliania huxleyi CCMP1516 | reverse complement strand
GCCGCCATCGCCGCCACCGCCGTCGCCGCCGTCGCCCTCGCCGCCGCCGCCCTCGCCGCCGCCCTCGCCTCCGCCACCATCACCACCACCTCCGTCTCCACCCCCGCCATCGACCCCGCCCCCCAGTCTGCCGCCACCGTCACCACTGCCACTAAGCCCGCCACCACCGAGCCCGCCACCACCGTCACCACCACCGCCCTCCTCGCCGCCGCCCTCCCCTCCGTCGCCGTCATCACCGCTACCGTCGCCGCCGCCCTCCTCGCCGCCGCCCACACCAACCTCTCCGTTGCAACCCTCGCCTCCGCCGCCCTCTCCGCCGCTACCCTCCCCCCCACCTTCCTCTCCCCCACGAGCACCACCGCCGTCGCCACCGCCGTTGAGCTGCGGTGATGTGCACGGTCGTATCGAGGTGCTGAGTGGGAAATGCGACAGCGGCGCGCCCTCAGATGACTGTTCATCCTACTACTACAAGATGAAAAGGACCGGCAAATTCAAGCTCTGCTGGGGACCAGCGCCAGGAGGACCAGGCTGCTCCGGCACCACAGTCAAAGGCTGCCTTCCCCCCCCGTCCCTGCCACCGCCCTCGCTTCCGCCCTCCCTCCCGCCCTTCTCCCCTCCCGCCGCCTGCTCCGATCTGGAGAAAAGGACGGTCATCAACCAATGCAGCAAGGCAACGCCCGAAACCTGCAACCAAAGGTACAAAATCAGAGCCGATACGATCTTTGAGTTTGGGATCTGCTACTACGACCAAGCCGGAGACCGATGCAGAAGCACAACGATCGTCTGCGCGCCTCCATCGCTGCCAATCGCACCGCCACCGCCGTTGCAACCGCTTTCGCCTCCCCCACCGCCACCTCCCAGCCCGCCCTCACCTCCACCGCCCTCACAACCGTCGCCGTCGCCGCCACCCTCGCCGCCACCCTCGCCGCCACCCTCGTCGCCGCCATCGCCGCTTCCGCCTTCGCCGCCTCCTTTGCTTCCGCCGCCAAGCCCACCACCACCGAGCCCACAACCCCCCTCGCCGTTTCCGTCGTCGCCTCCGGCGCCCTTGCCTCCTCGACCATCACCCCCGCCGCCGAGCCCGCCCACGCCCTCACCACCGCCGCCCGCGCCTCCTCCGCCTTTGCCACCGCCGCCCTCGCCGCCACTACCCTCACCGCCGCCCTCGCCACCGCCGTCACCACCGCCGCTGCCGCCTCCCTCACCGCCGCCCTCGTCTCCTCCGCCTTTGCTGCCGCCACCCTCGCCGCCGCCGCCCACACCACCGCCACCCTCGCCGCCGCCGCCCTCGCCGCCGCCACCTTCGCCGCCGCCGCCCTCGCCACCACCGTCGCCACCACCCTCACCGCCGCCGACCTCGCCGCCACCGTTGCCTCCACCTTCACCGTCGCCGCTCCCGCCTCCCTCACCGCCGCCCTCGCCTCCTCCTCCCTCGCAACCGCCGCCCTCCCCGCCGCCGCCCTCTGCACCATTGGCATGCAGCAGCTTTGTTGGGCGCTCGAACCTCCATGACTGCTGCGGCAGCGGGTGCGACTGCGGTGCGCAGGTGTCTCCTACATGGTGTCAAAATGTCCCGAAAGGGGACTGCGAGTCTCTCTACGTGCTGAAGCCCGATGGCAGAGCGCGACTGTGCCACGAACCCGTTGACAGCGGCGAGAACAACTGCGGGCGCTCAAGCCTATTTGAGTGTTCAGACACAATTGTGCTTGCTCCATCTGCACCTCCATTCGCGCCATCACCCTCTCTGCCACCTTCGCCCCCTCCAATGTCGCCACCACTCTAGCCACCGCCTCCGAACCCGCCCCCTCCCTCGCCTTCGCCCTCGCCGCCTCCGA
>NW_005201228.1:2562-6718 GCF_000372725.1 Emiliania huxleyi CCMP1516 | reverse complement strand
AGGCTTTCGCCGCCGCCCTCGCCACCTCCGCCCTCGCCTCCGCCCTCGCAGCCTCCGCCCTCGCCGCCTCCGCCCTCGCCGCCTCCGCCCTCGCCGTCGCCCTCGCCGCCTCCGCCCTCGCCTCCGCCCTCGCAGCCTCCGCCCTCGCCGCCTCCGCCCTCGCCTCCGCCCTCGCCGCCTCCGCCCTCGCCTCCGCCCTCGCAGCCTCCGCCCTCGCCGCCTCCGCCCTCGCAGCCTCCGCCCTCGCCGCCTCCGCCCTCGCCTCCGCCCTCGCCGCCTCCGCCCTCGCCTCCGCCCTCGCAGCCTCCGCCCTCGCCGCCTCCGCCCTCGCAGCCTCCGCCCTCGCCGCCTCCGCCCTCGCCTCCGCTCTCGCCGCCGCCGCCCTCGCCGCCTCCACCCTCGCTGCCTCCGCCTTCGCCACCACCCTCGCCACAGCCCCCGATCCCACCCCTGGCCTCGCCCCCGCCCTCGCCACCTCCACCAAGCCCTCCACCGTCCTCGCCGCCGCCCTCACCCCAGCCCTCGCCCTCGCCGCCGTCTCCGTCGCCGCCGAGCCCGCCACCGCCTGCAGGATGCGTCCCTGCCGGCCTCCGCCTCCGAGACAATGAAGACGCTACGAGGCTGAATGGCACACTGCGCGCGATGCGCAACATTGACGCCTTTGCACCAGGCGGGCGAGCGCGGTACCACATCGTAACGGACGAGCCGCCAAATTCGACGGTGCGATTGAGCCTTTGCCGCCTCCTCGGGCCCGCCTCCCCGCTTGGAGGTCGTGTGCACCTCTACTCCCTCTCGCAAGCGCCCAAGGAGGCGCACGACCTGATGGCGCAGCTCAGGCTGCTGACCCGCGGGCCAGGGTACACGTACCTATGGAAGAACCTACTGCACTACGTCCTACCATCTGCTGTCCGCCGTGTCCTGCTCCTGGACGCGGACATCATGGTCTCGGCGCCAATCGCTGAGCTGTGGAGCCACTTTGGCGCGGGCTCCGTAGCCCGCCCTCAGCCAGCGCCTGACCCTCAGCCTTTGCCTGACCCTCAGCCTGCGCTTGACCCTCAGCCGATTGCCGACCCTTCCTCTCAGACCGCTTTGCACCGAGCCACGTGGTTGGCATCGTGAGCGAGCAGTCGCCGCAGTACAAGATGCTCGTCGAGCTCGGCGGCCGCGGCTACAACACCGGGGTGATGCTCATGTGGCTGGAGCGGATGCGCCGCTCACAGTTGTACCAACGGGTTGTCGCCGGCTTCGCGTCACAGCAGCTGCCGCGCAGGCTCGCGTCTGGTCCGACCCTCGAGGAGCTGGGCTGGAACTGGTTCCGGGGCAAGCCCAACAACCGCACCCTCGGTTGGGTGGCCGACCAGACCCTCTACTCGTGGATGTCTGTGCCCGGCGAGCCCCGACTCAGCGCCGACTAACCCTCTCCAGACGCCGCACGCCTTCACTCACACCCACGCACCTCTCGCTGTGCTCAGCCGCGTGCAACGGCGTGCAGGGATGGCCGACGGCGGCGATCTCTTCTACTCGCTGCCTTGCGGATGGAATCGCCAGATGTCGCCGCAATACTGGCCCGCGGTGAGCCGCCCACGCCGCACCGACTGCCAATGATCTACAAAACGCGTACTCTACTGTCTCATTACACGCCATGCGCATAGTTCCACGACCGAGGCGCGACGGCCAAGACCTTCCACCGATGCCCCGGCCCGTGCTTCCTCCTCCACGCCAACTGCAAGGACTGTGCGCGCCGCCCTCGCTGGGCCCTCAAGCGCAGATAGTCAGGCTCGCCCCGTTCGCCAACCGAACTGTTGCAGTCCTTCACATGTGCCCTTCCGGCCGCAGATAAGCCGCTGGTGATGCAGCGCATCCACGACGATCCGAGCGGCGCGACCTGCGCTGCCACCTTCCATGCTTTCATACAACCCCCGGCCAAGCTGAGGGCTCTCAAGGTGGTCTCGCAAGCACACACGCGCCGGCACACAAACGCACATGCCACCTGTGCATGCACATGTGCTTCGCACACCAAGCATGCCTCGTTACTCAGCGGATTTGTGCGGAGCTTCACCTTTTGCCTCGCCTCAGGCGGCGCAGGGTAGGAGGAACGACTACCGCGGCTCGGTGGCGGGTCTCTATTTCAAGGATGTGCGGGTTGTCCGCACACCGGCCTCGCAGTACATGTTCGAGGAGGCGCTCCGGTGCTGCTCGAACGCGCAGCCAGCATCTGGCAGCGAGGGAGCAGCCCCGACACCGCAATAAGAGGCCCTTCTGGCAAGCCTTCTCTCGGCACCGCTCTGCTGCTCTGCTGAATGCGCGTGGCGTGTGACACGCGGCTGCGCTTTGCTGCATGTGCCTATGTGCGCGAGAGCATGCCCACTACCGCACTTACTGACGGTGTGCTGCCAAACAACTTACAATCACCTGCTGCCGAGCCGTGCCGCGGGGAGGGTGCGTCGCGGGAGTGAAAACCATTCAACGAGGATTTCGCTTGCGTTCAAGAGACAAATGCTCCACACGCTACTTGTTGCACGATGACAGAGCCATATCGAACACGACAGAGCCATTATCACAACTACTGAATCCGGGTTCACTGTCCAATCGCCTCTGGCCGAGCCGCCAGTTTGTGCTATTTTCCATCTCGCGGCCCAACGGCAACAGCGTCGTTCTCGTTGACGTGCTCATGGTGTGTGGTGGGGCGGGAGGACGGCGAAAATATGGCGCTGCGGGCTGTGGGCTCGAGCAGCAAGCGACCATTCGAGAGGACATTGGACTACGCTGGGGGCTGCGTGGGGCTTACCCGCTCAGCCTACCAAGGAAGTTGCTCCCAGAAAAAATTCATTTTTGCCTGCTTATTAAAATGCCCGTGGCCATTGGTTGGGCTTTTTTGGTTTTTCTTTTCCCGTCCGGGACGTTCCACCAGAGATGTGTATGTGGCTCTTACGTACATTCCCGGAGGAGGACTGCTGACAGGGAGGGCGATGAGCTTGGGCACTCCCGAGCAGCTTTCTTTCTCGGTAGAAGTTCCATTCAGAGTTCAGTCGCAGCCTCGGCCTGCTGGAGGCGACTGCTGAGGGCGAATCACGATTTCATCGAAGGGATCTCCGCTTCGGCACACATCCTCCACGAAATCGAAGCGAGCTCGCGCTGCCGAGGGCGTTCTGAGCATGTAATCTGGAGGTTGCACACCAGCCAAACCGATGTAACCGAAGCACGCTGATTGTTCGCTCATCACCCACAGTACGATGCGCCCCCTAGGGGCTGCTGAGATGTCGCCATCGACAGACACCCATCAACCAAAGGCGCGCCCTCGCGCGCGATCGGGGCCCCTCGCGCCCTCGTTCACGATCGGTGCGCCGCCTCTCGAGCGCTGCATCCCCAACGCCAAGCCCGCGGAGGAAAAGCTGGACACGATACTCGAGGCCCTCCGGGTCCAGCCTGAGTCTCCCCAGCCAGACCGCAAGGCGAGGCGCCCCCCTCGGCTGCAGAGGGCCTCTTCGTTTGAGGATCCACCGCGCCGTGACCTGACGGCCCGCGTGGGGGCCTCCATCCGAAAGCAGCACATCTCGCCGCCCTCCGCACGTCCCCGGCAGAGCCTCGCCTCGGTGGTCGGAGAGCCATCCCAACTGTTGGCCACGGCGCTCGAGGCGCGCGCCTTCATGCAGCAGCGCGAGGCGATCCTGCAGCTGGCGAGGCGACAGCAGCTCCTCATCCAAGAGCTCGAGCGGCTGCGCCGGTCCAAGGGTGCTGGCAGCACCGTCACTGGCGCCCCCGCCCCGGCCCCCGCCTCTACACCAGCCCTCTCCAGCGCCACCTGCCCCACGTTCTGCAGCCGCGGCCTCGCCATGATCGAGTCCTGCATCACTGTCGTACCCGCGCCTGCAATCGCCCCCACTGTGTCTTGATACGGCTCCGGTCTGCCGGTCAGCCCGAGCGTCCGCATCCTGCGTGTAGATTGATGTAAACACAGTGACATGCCGCCCGTATTCGCATGCACCCTGCCATAAACACAACCACCTGCGCATGACAATTTTGAGATTCTTTGTGCATTGAGGACTTGTCCCCGATTCCGCATCGGTGTGTAGTGGTAGTCACTGCACACTTCTGTTCTGAGGCACCTGTGCGCCATGTCACGACATAAAAACTTGCTGTTACGACCATCCGTACT